>NC_088243.1:61485037-61582537 GCF_036934945.1 Oncorhynchus masou masou | reverse complement strand
GAGAGAGAGCCTTTCTATTGAGAGAAGCTATCAAAGGCAGACCAGGCTCTCGAGAGAAGACACGCTATGTGCCCACTGCCACAAGGTGGACACTGAGCTACACTTCCTAACCTCTCTCCAAATGTATGACCACATTAAAAATACACATTTCCCACAGATCACACAGACCCACAAAGAATTTGAAAACAAATCAAACATTGATAAACTCCCATATCTGTTCGGAGAAATAACGCAGTGTGCAATCACAGCAGCAAGATTTGTAGCACGTAGCCATGAGAACAGGGGAACCAGTGGAGCACAAACATTGTAAATGCAATCTATATTTATCTGATTATTTATTTTCCCTTTTATACTACAACTATTTGCATTTTGTTACAACACTGTTCATAGCCAATAATATAACATTTGAAATGTCTTTATTCTTTCAAACCTTTGTGAGTGTAATGCTTACTGATGGTTTGTTTCCCTGGTTTATTTATTTTTGTTTATTGTCTATTCCATTTACTTTGGCAAGGTAAACATACTGTACAGTGACTTCAGAAAGTATTGAGACCCCTTGAATTTTTCCACATTTTGTTACATTACAGCCTTATTCTGAAATGGATTAAATAAAACAATTTTCTCAGCAACACAATACCCCATAGTGACAGAGCAAAAACAGGGTTTTAGATTTTTTTTTGCAAATGTATAAAACAACCCAACAGAAATACCTTATTTACATAAGTATTCAGACCCTTCGCTATGAGACTCAAAATTGAGCGCCTGAGTGGTGCAGTGGTCTAAGGCACTGCATCTCAGTGCAAGAGGTGTCACTACAGTCCCTGGTTCGAATCCAGGCTGCATCACCTCCAGTCGTTATTGGGAGTCCTATAGGGCAGCACACACTTGGTCCAGGGTAGGATGTCTTTGTAAATAAGAATTTGTTCTGAACTGACTTCCCTAGTTAAATAAAGGTTCAATAAAACAAATACATTGTGCTCAGGTTTCCATTGATCATCCTTGAGATGTTTCTACAACTTGTTTGGAGTCCACACGTGGTAAATTACATGGTTTGGACATGATTTGGAAAGGCAGACACCTGTCTATACAAGATCCCACAGAAGACAGTGCATGTTAGAGCGAAAACCAACCCAATGAGGTTGAAGGAATTGTCCGTAGAGCTCCGAGACGGGATGTTGTCGAGGCATGGATCTGGGGAAGGGTACCAACATTATTTTGCAGCATTGAAGTTCCCCAAGAATGGACTGGAAAAAGTGGAAAAAGTTTGGAACCATCAAGACTCTTCCTACAGCTGGCCGCCTGGCCAAACTGAGTAATCGGGGGAGAAGAGCCTTGGTCAGGGAGGTGACCACGAATTCGATGACAGAGCTCTGTAGTTCCTGTGTGGAGATGGGAGAACCTTCCAGAAGGACAACCATCTCTGCAGCACTCCACCAATCAGGCCTTTATGGTGGAGTGGCCAGACAGAAGCCACTCCTCAGTAAAAGGCACATGACAGCCCACTGGGAGTTTACCATAAGGCACCTAAAGACTTTCAGACCATGAGAAACAAGATTCTCTGGTCTGATGAAAGCAAGATTGAACTATTTTGCCTGAATGCCAAGCATCACATCTGGAGGAAAACTGACACCATCCCTACTGTGAAGCATGGTGGTAGAAGTATCATGCTGTGGGGATGTTTTCACCGGCAGGGACTGGGAGACTAGTCAGGATCGAGGGAAAGATCAACGGAGCAAAGTACAGAGTGTTCCTTGGTGAAAACCTGTGCATCAACTCTCCCCATTCAACCTGACAGAGCTCTGGATCTGCAGAGAAGAATGTGATAAACTCCCCAAATACAGCTGTGCTAAGCTTGTAGCGTCATATCCAAGAAGACTCAAGACTGTAATCGCTGCCAAAGGTGCTTCAACAAAGTACTGAGTAAAGGGTCTGAATTCTAATATAAATTAGCAAACAAATCTAAAAGTGTTGAATGCTTTGTCATTATGGGGTATTGTGTGTAGATTGCTGAGGATATATTTGTGTTCATCAATTTTAGAATAAGACCTAACAAAAACGTCAAGGGGTCTGAATACTTTCCGAAGGCTCTGTATGCTTCCCATGCCAATAAAGCCCTTTGTTTTGAGAAAGAGAGAGAGAGAGAGAGAGAGAGAGAGAGAGAGAGAGAGAGAGAGAGAGAGAGAGAGAGAGAGAGAGAGAGAGAGAGAGAGAGAGAGGCAGGGAGAGAGAGAGAGAGGCACTCTGGAAGGCTTGGGCTAGCCCACGCTGTTTCTTGTCAGGCTCTGTGATGTGGCTTGGCTTGGGAGATTAATCATTGATGACTCTGGATAGCATGGTCCTCCTGTGGGTGTGTGAGTTTTTTTGTGTGTGTGCGCGCACGTGTGTGTGTGTGTCTGTGTGTGCGTGTGTGTGCCCATGCACCTATGACACTACCAGCAGTGTTATATACAGTCTTGGCTTCTGTGCAGTGGACAATATGGACTACAGAGTCTCAGGGGAAATCTGAGCCCCTCATATCAGCAGTACCCTCCCTCTATCATACTAACCCACAGCGACACGGACACAAACACACAGATGGTTATCAGTGCCACTGCAGACCATCTGTGAATGGAATTATGGGCTTTGGTGTATCCTGTGTGTCTGTTTATGCATAAGCATGCACATGTGTGTGCTGCCAGTGTGCCCGTGGTGCGGTGATAATCATATTATTCTTTTCATTATTATTATCAGTATAACTTTATTTGCATATAGCAAGTAACAAAGTGTTTCACATCCTAAAATAACAAAATAAAAGCACTAACCAAGAAACAAAGACAGGAGGGAAAGAAATAACAAAAGTTAAGCTAATTAAAAATCACACATTGAAATCAAACATTAAAATCACACTTTCAAATCATTCATTCAAATCCTATGTTAAAAGCATTAGAGTCACGACAGTATCTTCATTAAAGAGTGTCTTCAGCAGGGATTATGTCCGTACAGTATATTTAGAAGTCTACCATGTGTTTCAATGTGTGTGTGTGTGTGTGTGTGTGTGTGTGTGTGTGTGTGTGTGTGTGTGTGAGTGCTTACGTGTGTTTGTGTCCATCAATGTGTGCATGTCTGCCTGTGTGTGTGTGTGTGTGTGTGTGTGTGTGTGTGTGTGTGTGTGTGTGTGTGTGTGTGTGTGTGTGTGTGTGTGTGTGTGTGTGTGTGTGTGTGTGTGTGTGTGTGTGTGTGTGCGTGTGTGTGTGTGTGTGTGTGTCTGTGTGTCTGTGTGTGTATGCGTATGTGTGTGTATGCATCTGTGTGTGGGTTTCAGAGACATCTTTGAGTTCTGGTGCGTAGACTTAGTGTCTGACAGCCGAGCCCATGGGGAAAGCCTTATCCTGACACCTCAGAGAGACACAGAAGAAAAATCATAAACACACTTATCCTCTCTGGAGATACACCACTGGTTAAAAATAACCTGGAGAGTCACCACGCATCGTCATTTCTCGCCACCTACAAGTGAGAAAAGAACACGTTTACTTTTGTCCATTCTCAGAAAACATGGTTTCATGAAATCATGAGATCGTGGCTATAAAGCCCAGATACAGTATTTCTGTGGCGTCGTCTGTCGTGGTATCACCGTGTGCTGTGCAGCCAGGCAGACTGGGTGAAAATGACAGATGTATTAAGATGTTATTTGGCTATCAGTAAAAGAAACCATTGTATCAGAGCGTTGAGGAGCTATTGGTGTTGTCCAATATGGGCCTGACAGTGCTGTAGGGCTGATATTTGCTCTGTCAAATCTTCGGCTTCATCACAACACTGACTTTGACAATGGTAGCCATTGAGAGAGAGAGATAGAGAGAAAACAACAATGTCTCTTAAATTGCAGGCCCCATTACTTTGAAAGAAGAAAATAAATTAAATAAAGAATTGACAGAGAGAGATAGAGAGAGAAAGAGAATGGGCTTGTTTTTGAGGACTCATTTTGAGTCACTTAACTTTTTCTTGCAGAGAGCAGGGGAACAATACCGGAGCTCACTCACAGGGACTATCTTGATTGCCACGGTAACAGCTCTTCTCTCCAAGGGCCAATCGGGCACCTCTTTGTAAATAAAGAAGCAGCCTCTCTAGCTGGAGTGACCGATCACAATTGCTACTTGACCTATGTCATATCCCAGATGAGGAAATACACACAACGGAAAAGAGAATACTTCTAGTCAAGTCAACAGGAAACACCCACCAGACAACATGTATAGAGAATAATACACAGCCTCATATCACTTCACTTGGAAAGAGGGACAGAGAACTACAAGAGAAGATGACTCTAGGCCAAGGTGATACATACTATGAATAACTGCCATTTGCACACAGGCTGAGTGATTGAAATAGGCTGTGCATAACACTGGTTGTCTGCTGCTTGTCTGTTCCATTGAGGTTTTATGCAAATGCAAACACCTGCTTGTTGATACTCACTCAGAGCTTTTGCACACAGAAAAGAGCAGGCAGAATGCATTGTGGGCATTCTAGTTACACACCTGGATATCTCAGGGTCCATAGGGATAGCAACGCTTTCTGATAATAAGACAGTAGAAAGTCTGACTGGTAATTGTCCAATTTACATGATGTCAAGGTGAATTCAGAGGTGAATTCAGGACACAACACATTCTATGTTACCGCAAGGCTTGTTGTTGATTGGAATGGCAAATGGGAGAGACATCCTGCAGATACACCTGCATCGTCCTCATCAATGCCACAACAGGTGTCATTATCAACACAGGGAGACAGACAGATTAACAGAGGGACAGCCATATTGAAAAACAAACTCAACGGCCAAAAAGAGACAGAGAGAGAGAGAAGGAAAGTAGAGAGAGTACTGAGAGAGAAAGGAACAGACAGAGAGCGGGAGAAAGAGAGAAAGTGAGAGAGTGCGAGAGAGAGAGAGAGAGAGAAAGAGAGAGAGAGAGAGAGAGTAAGGAGACAGAGATAAAGTGAGAAAGAGAGACCAGAAGGAGAAAGAAATAAAGTTGTATTCGACAGTCACATTACAAATACAATACCTCTGGGAGCCGGCCACATTACAAGTTCAAAGAGAGTGAAAGGCAGCCATATTAATGCATCTTTCATGAGCTTTGCCCTTCTATCCCCAGCCTGGCCCTCTGTGGCACTGGTTATTTGTCTGGTTCTACCTCCCCACTCCACCACCACATCTGGGGCCAAGTAACCCAAACTATAGGATTACTCCTTAGGAATGGAGGGGAGGGGCAGGGAAGGGAAGGGAGGGAACAAAAAAGTACGATGAATCCCTTTCCTAATCACAGACTGACTCATCTCCTAATCCCATTCTGACATGGGAATGTCCTGTTATCACTGGCTGTTGGGAGGGTTACACAGAGAGACAAGGCAGGGAGATGTTTCGTTACAGGACAAAGTAGCTTAAATGACCATTTGTAAAGTATGTTCAAACAAAACCAGACAGGCTGAGCTTAGCTCTATCTCTAACACAGACTTATTAAGTCTGATCCACACTGATACACAGCAGAACCCAAAGCACACTAACACACACCATGTATGTGCATTACTTAACAGATATTTACTGGCTCACATAGGCTTAAGCTGGAACAGACAGAGATAGAAGGAGGGGGTTGGTAGAGGGAGAGAGATAGGGAGAATCAGAATGAGACATGGAGAGAGAGAGTAGGAGAGAGCCCAGAAAGTGTGCTACACTGGATTTTCCTTCTCTGACAAGATTAACTGGAATGAAAAAGAAAAAAAAAACAACTTGAGACAAACTGCTCATCTGTATCAAACAGAATAGACAGGCCCAATAACTCACCCGGCAACAACTACCCAGGGTGCATTACATTAACAGCCCCACACCAAGCCGCCACAGCCCTGTCTGTCTGTCTGTCTGTCTGTTGCCATTTTAATTTGACTCCATATCTCTTGCAGACTGACTGTCAGTGAGAGTTATAACCAGCCCTCACACTAAGTGATAACTCAGACAATACACACACACACTCACAGTACACACAAGAAACAAAACACACATGTGCACATACTCATGTACTCAAGCACGTAGGCACACACACTCAAAACACACATATTAGTAAGCTGTAATGTACAACACAAAATAACATTCCTCCTGTGTGTGTTTTAAAGAACATCAAGAGAGAAATAACACATTCTCTAATACTAATTGGCTTCTTCATGTGTGGGTGTACGTGTGCATCAGAGAGCTCAGTCTTGGAGGTTGACTGAGCGTGTTGTTGTGATTTGTAACCCTTAAGTAACATCGGCTGGTTCGCCAGTTTCAATTTACACCCTTCTCTAACGAAGTAACCCCAGGAGGCCCTCCCCCTCCCTTCACCCCCCGCCCCCCCGCCCCCCCGCCCCCCCCCCCTTCCTTCCCCCTCACTTGTTTTGACGATAATCCCTGTGTGGTGGAACGTGGGTGGGAGGGAAGTGACATATCTTCACAAGTGTTGAGTTTGGAGGGAGCATCCATCCTTTATTAACAGTATGGGTGAGAGAGAGAGAGAGAGAGAGAGAGAGAGAGAGAGCACAAAGAGAGCACAAGAGAGAGAGACGGGGAATATGTGAATGCTTGACTAGCTCTGATTTGTTGGTGAATACAGTAACAGGGTTGCCATAGAAATAGTGATGAACAAAAAACATTGTTTCAGTCATGTTTGTTAACTTCTTTTGATTTGTTATTTTGTAGGGCACGAATTTAGGCAGACAGAGGCAGTGAACTTTATCAAGTAAATAATGAAGAACATTGTCATGTTAAAAGTGACAGTGAGAGTTTTAACAATTCTCAGATGTAACCAGAATGGTTCTTGTCAGATGTGTTAAGAGATCAAATACTGCATTGAGTGGACAGGCGGGGGGCAGTAGAACAAGGTCACAGGTCGGGTCTGGCCTCAGCACAACCCCCATAGAGATGCAAACCCTCCACCCTCCACCTCACACAGACCAGACCAGACAAATAAGGTCCGGACAGTTGAGAACAATGAACCTCCTGTCTCTCCTCAATGAGCTCCAAGAGTCTCTGCAGTTGTCTGCTCTTCCTTGTTCGCAGCATATTACTGTAGCTTATCTGTGACCCTCCACCCTGTCTGTGACATGAGTGGAAGCAGAGTAGAATCAGAGCTTTATGTGACCAATCCCAGAGGTCATCAGTAGTGCCCAAGATAACAGGAAACCGCACCCCCAAATGCCACTTCCTGCTCATAATCATAATCACACTCATTCAATTCATTCACTTTCCCCGTATTAATTCTAGACCATAAATCTTCCAATTTCCCGCTGCTAACAGGGATTGAATAAGTGAGAACACACGACATATAAATTCACTGTTTAAACAGTTATTGCCAAGTGTTGGTTGGTACTGCGTTCAATACTTTAGTATTCTCTGTCCTTGACATTTTGTGTTGAATAGTTGAACTGTAATTGACAGTTGATGTATCCTTTAAACAGGCAGAATCCATTCAACTTATATCAGAGAAATTTTATGAAACAATTCACTACCACAGAAAACCTAACGACAAAGGAGTAGCAGGAAAATACTTAATTTTCTCTTAGGTACACACTCTCCAGCTGGCACAGCAAATAGTAAAAATATTTCGAAATTATCTCTGCCGTTATTCATTATTTTTTCTCTTTAGCTTTGGTGTCTTTTTAAAACCACATCTCAAGTGTGAACCTTTCTGTGCTTCAATGCCACATTGCAATAATGGCAAAATTCAACTGCTACACTGCTGTTTTTCGCTTAGCTGTGTGACTTCAATAACAATGTCTACTTGCACCTCAGACACAACACCTCTCACACCACCACATGGGAAACCTGTTCCATAATCACTGCAATCGGAGCAACAATCACTCCTCACTCTTCCTTGAGGCCTAAAATGAAAGATCACTGTTCTGCAATAATCAAAAATAACACTGCTTTTTAAAGCATTATTGCTGTAATGTTGGAGAAAATCAGGGAGAATGGTGATATAATTGCTCCTTCTCATCCATGACAGCCATCATCTAATCACACTTGGTTAAGAAACAATTACAGTAGCAGCTATAATCAGTTGTTTCTGTGTCTGAATCAGTGGTTTGAAGCAGCTGACAGCTGCCATTGAAGAGGAAAATTCTCTCTGGTTTTTAAAGAAAGACTATTAAACAGATTCAACACAAAACATTACAATT
This sequence comes from Oncorhynchus masou masou, assembly GCF_036934945.1. Classification (NCBI taxonomy): domain Eukaryota; kingdom Metazoa; phylum Chordata; class Actinopteri; order Salmoniformes; family Salmonidae; genus Oncorhynchus; species Oncorhynchus masou. Next base: position 61,574,365 of record NC_088243.1, on the reverse strand, counting down.
TTGGTACAATATATATAGATTCTTCAAACAATACAAAAACATACACATACAAACGATAGTATACAGACACAAACATCAACGACATTATACCTGCCCAGACCCACCTGCTCACACCCATTTCCAGAGGCCGCATCCCTCTCCGCCACAAGGCCCCAAACTGCAGCACTTTGTTTCTCTCTGTCACCCACGTGCTTTCAACATTTAGGAAGTAAAGCATTTGACCTTTCCATTGTGTTAATGATGGCGGATTGGTTGATTTCTAGTTTTTTAAGTTGTTTCTTTTTCACGGCAATTGACAATAAAAGTATCGTCCAACCCATCTGGTACCCTCATATGTCATGTCTTGAAATATGCAGACAGACAGATTAAAAGTCAATTGTAATACTTCTGACAGCCTACTTTCTAACTCTGCCTATACATGTTGGACTTTATAACTTTCCCAAATGGCATGAATTCTTGAGTCATTGTTAGTTTTACACTTAAGACAAGACTCACACATTGTGCTTTAGAATTTGTAAATTGTAGAAGAAGGAAATATTGATGCTCTATGTCAGAGTGAAGAGATACAACAGTTAAATTTAAGTTTAATACTCTACAATGGTTTAGGGAGTAAAAATTGGGACCTGTAGGAAATCATTATATTAGTAGTCATTGATAATAGTAATTCTGTGTACTAATAGTCATGAATTGTCTTCAATCCAAACTGTGATAACCTCTTTAGATATTTGTTCTTCTTCAATAAATATGCCATTGTCCATCTAGATAATAAGGTCATGATGTTCACAGGAGGAGATAAAACATTCTAAACCCAAACCATTCATTGCGATGACCATTTAAATGGTTGACTGAATCCTTGGATTCCGTTTCATTTGAAGTAAAATTCACCCATATTTTGTCTCCTAGCTCGCACACCTGTGTCACACAGCGAAAAACCTGCAGGTAAACTATAAACCTTACACACGCACACAGAGAGAAAAAAGCACACTGTCTCCCACTGAGAAACTCATAACATCCCAGTACCACACATACAGTAGCAGTGGATTAGAATTGGTTTGGCTGTGGGTAATGAATTGCACGCAGTGGCAGCTTGTGTTGCTCGAGGCAACTCTTACCATGTCAACACAGATGTTTTGGAGTTTTCTTCCTCACTCAGTAAGTAGGTTAATACCACTAAAGGTTCCTTGATGGTAAGAACTTACAAAAGTACGAGAGAGGAAGTGTGACAGGTGAAGCAGAAGCAACGTTATGTTTTGTTCCTAATTATTTCAACATCTAAGGAGTGATGCCATTTGTCTGTTTAGTATTCTATTTCTTAGGAAATGTGAAGCTTATTTGAATGTTACATGCAGTCTCTGAACTCTACGTGAACACGATGATTAAAGGAAGGGTTGTTTCTTCTTTTGCCTTTTTGTCTCCCAGATGGGTTATTGGCATGATTTTTCTCTTATTAGTTTAACCTGTGAATATGATGCAAATTAAGCTCTGGGAAATCAGTTATACATCATATCTGTTCCACTTTTACAATAACTATCTTAATTGTACATTTGCCTAATGTTCTTTGTCCAATAGATTATAGAGATGCATGTGTGTGTAACCTTATAATAACATACCATAGCTGGATCTTTGTTCCATTTAGGCGACCATAACTACTGATTATAGGCTTTTATTTTTGATAATAACAAACCACTCTCAGTATCACTAGAACCATTTTCCGTTGTGTCCACAGCACTTATCTTTATACCTAACATGTATTTGCTTTGAGAAATATCTGACTAACATAATCACCAAGTGCCTGTCTTCTGTTACCCAAAAGCAGGGTTTGGAGGGAACCGAAAACACTTAATTTGTCTCTGCTGGCCCCACTCACTACCCAACCAAAATGCCCAAAACAGACTTTAATGGCGTCTGACTGGGATCCTTATGAGAATGAACAACAGGTAACCATACAGAAGCGGGAGGAATTGGGCAATGACAGGACAGAGCAGAGTGGAAATAGCCAATGACAGCACAGAGTGCACACGCCACTGTCAAGAGATGGTCGAGGGTAGAGATGGTGAGATAGAATCTTCACTCAGGGGATTTGATCAATAGCCAAACAGCCCAGAGATAAGGGAAGTTCACCATTTGTTTTTATTATGAGTATCAGAATAATGGAATTGGCTCTCTTTTTCTGAAGAGGGAAAATAGTATCAATGTGCAATTGAGTGTTTTGATTTTCAATCAAGCAAGGTGACATAAAACATGGTGAATATGTGTAGTTAGTAAAACCCCACGTTTGGTTTCTTCTCAGAGAATCAACGAGGGCCTTGGAGGTATCTAAGAATCACACTATTTCAGAAGATTTGGAACAAAGTTTTGAAAAATGTTTTGTGATTTAAAGGAATTGTTATCATCTTCATGTTTTCATTAACAGTATTAACATTTTTAACATTGTCAAAAGTATTAACATTTTTAACATTGTCAACAGTATTAACATTTGTAACATTCTCAACATTATTAACATTATTAACATTATCGACGTTATCAACATTATCCAATTTATCAACAGTATTAACAGTATTAACAGTATTATCAGTATCAACAGTATTAAAAGTATCAACAGTATTAACAGTATCAACAGTATCAACAGTATTAAAAGTATTAAAAGTATTAACAGTATTAACAGTATTAACAGTATCAACAGTATCAACAGTATAAAAAGTATTAACAGTATTAAAAGTATTAACAGTATTAACAGTATTAACATCATTAACAGTATCAACAGTATTAACAGTATTAACAGTATCAACAGTATCAACAGTATCAACAGTATTAAAAGTATTAACAGTATTAACGTTATTAACAGTATTAACAATTTTAATTAATAGTATTAACCATTTTAACCGTATTAACATTATCAACATGATCAACATTATCAACATTATTAACAGTGCTAACAGTATTAACAGTATCAATGCAGTTAGTACTGTTAACAATGTTAATACTGGCTCTGTCATAACCTCACATGGTCTCTCCTATCATTGCTATGCAGACGACACACAATTAATCTTCTCCTTTCCCCCTTCTGATGACCAGGTGGCGAATCGCATCTCTGCATGTCTGGCAGACATATCAGTGTGGATGACGGATCACCACCTCAAGCTGAACCTCGGCAAGACGGAGCTGCTCTTCCTCCCGGGGAAGGACTGCCCGTTCCATGATCTCGCCATCACGGTTGACAACTCCATTGTGTCCTCCTCCCAGAGCGCTAAGAACCTTGGCGTGATCCTGGACAACACCCTGTCGTTCTCAACCAACATCATGGCGGTGGCCCGTTCCTGTAGGTTCATGCTCTACAACATCCGCAGAGTACGACCCTGCCTCACACAGGAAGCGGCGCAGGTCCTAATCCAGGCACTTGTCATCTCCCGCCTGGATTACTGCAACTCGCTGTTGGCTGGGCTCCCTGCCTGTGCCATTAAACCCCTACAACTCATCCAGAACGCCGCAGCCCGTCTGGTGTTCAACCTTCCCAAGTTCTCTCACGTCACCCCGCTCCTCCGCTCTCTCCACTGGCTTCCAGTTGAAGCTCGCATCCGCTACAAGACCATGGTGCTTGCCTACGGAGCTGTGAGGGGAACGGCACCGCAGTACCTCCAGGCTCTGATCAGGCCCTACACCCAAGCAAGGGCACTGCGTTCATCCACCTCTGGCCTGCTCGCCTCCCTACCATTGAGGAAGTACAGTTCCCGCTCAGCCCAGTCAAAACTGTTCGCTGCTCTGGCCCCCAATGGTGGAACAAACTCCCTCACGACGCCAGGACAGCGGAGTCAATCACCACCTTCCGGAGACACCTGAAACCCCACCTCTTCAAGGAATACCTAGGATAGGATAAGTAATCCTTCTCACCACCCCCCCTTAATGATTTAGATGCACTATTGTAAAGTGGCTGTTCCACTGGATGTCAGAAGGTGAATTCACCAATTTGTAAGTCGCTCTGGATAAGAGCGTCTGCTAAATGACTTAAATGTAAATGTAATGTAAATAATTTTAACATGGTTAATATGGTTTATACTGTTAATACTGTCAATACTGTTGATACTGTAGACCCAAACTGTTACAGACCTATATCCATCCTGCCCTGCCTATCTAAGGTCTTCGAAAGCCAAGTCAACAAACAGGTCACTGACCATCTCGAATCCCTCCGCTGTGCAATCTGGTTTCCGAGCCGGTCACGGGTGCACCTCAGCCACACTCAAGGTACTAAACGATATCATAACCGCCATCGATAAAAGACAGTACTGTGCAGCCGTCTTCATCGACCTTGCCAAGGCTTTCGACTCTGTCAATCACCATATTCTTATCGGCAGACTCAGTAGCCTCGGTTTTTCGGATGACTGCCTTGCCTGGTTCACCAATTACTTTGCAGACAGAGTTCAGTGTGTCAAATCGGAGGGCATGCTGTCCGGTCCTCTGGCAGTCTCTATGGGGGTGCCACAGGGTTCAATTCTCGGGCCGACTCTTTTCTCTGTATATATCAATGACGTTGCTCTTGCTGCGGGCGATTCCCTGATCCACCTCTACGCAGACGACTCTATATACTTCCGGCCCGTCCTTGGACACTGTGCTATCTAACCTCCAAACGAGCTTCAATGCCATACAACACTCCTTCCGTGGCCTCCAACTGCTCTTAAACGCTAGTAAAACCAAATGCATGCTTTTCAACCGATCGCTGCCTGCACCCGCATGCCCGACGAGCATCACCACCCTGGATGGTTCCGACCTTGAATATGTGGACACCTATAAGTACCTAGGTGTCTGGCTAGACTGTAAACTCTCCTTCCAGACTCATATCAAACATCTCCAATCGAAAATCAAATCAAGAGTCGGCTTTCTATTCCGCAACAAAGCCTCCTTCACTCACGCCGCCAAACTTACCCTAGTAAAACTGACTATCCTACCGATCCTCGACTTCGGCGATGTCATCTACAAATTTGCCTCCAACACTCTACTCAGCAAACTGGATGCAGTTTATCACAGTGCCATCCGTTTTGTCACTAAAGCACCTTATACCACCCACCACTGCGACTTGTATGCTCTAGTCGGCTGGCCCTCGCTACATATTCGTCGCCAGACCCACTGGCTCCAGGTCATCTACAAGTCCATGCTAGGTAAAGCTCCGCCTTATCTCAGTTCACTGGTCACGATGGCAACACCCATCCGTAGCACGCGCTCCAGCAGGTGTATCTCACTGATCATCCCTGAAGCCAACACCTCATTTGGCCGCCTTTCGTTCCAGTACTCTGCTGCCTGTGACTGGAACGAATTGCAAAAATCCCTGAAGTTGGAGACTTTTATCTCCCTCACCAACTTCAAACATGTGCTATCTGAGCAGCTAAACAATCGCTGCAGCTGTACATAGTCTATTGGTAAATAACCCACCCATTTTCACCTACCTCATCCCCACACTGTTTTTATTTATTTACTTTTCTGCTCTTTTGCACACCAGTATCTCTACCTGTACATGACCATCTGATCATTTATCACTCCAGTGCTAATATGCAAGGTTGTAATTATTCGCCTACCTCCTCATGCCTTTTGCACACAATGTATATAGACTCGCCTTTTTTGTACTGTGTTATTGACTTGTTAATTGTTTACTCCATGTGTAACTCTGTGTTGTCAGCTCACACTGCTAAGCTTTATCTTGGCTAGGTCGCAGTTGCAAATGAGAACTTGTTCTCAACTAGCCTACCTGGTTAAATAAAGGTGAAATAAAAATAAATTAAAAAAATAATGTCGATAATGTTGATCATGTTGATAATATTACTCTTAATACTATTAATGCTGCTAATGCTGTTAAGATTATTGACAGTATTAACAGTATTATCATTTTCGACAGTAGTAACATTACTACCAGTATTGACAGTATTAACAGTATTAACAGTATTGACAGTAGTGACAGTATTAACATTAACAGTTTTACCTGTATTGACAGTATTGACAGTATTAACAGTATTATCATTTTCGACAGTAGTAACATTACTACCAGTATTGACAGTATTGAAAGTAGTAACAGCATTGACAGTAGTAACAGTATTAACATTACTACCAGTATTGACAGTATTAACAGTATTATCATTTTCGACAGTAGTAACATTACTACCAGTATTGACAGTATTGAAAGTATTAACAGCATTGACAGTAGTAACAGTATTAACATTACTACCAGTATTGACAGTATTGAAAGTATTAACAGCATTAACATTATTAACAGTATTAACAGTATTAACAGTATTAACAGTATTAACAGTATTAACGTTATTAACATTATTAACAGTATTAACAGTATTAACATTATTAACCGTATTAACAGTATTAACATTATTAACATTATTAACAGTATTAACAGTATTAACAGTATTGACAGTATTAACAGTAGTAACATTATTAACATTGTTAACAGTATTAACAGTATTGACAGTATTAACAGTATTAACAGTATTAACATTAATAGTGTTAACAGTATTAACAGTATTAACAGCATTGACAGTATTAACATTATTAACATTAATAACAGTATTAACATTATTAACAGTATTAACAGTATTAACATTATTAACAGTATTAACATCATTAACATTATTAACAGTATTAACAGTATTAACAGTATTAACAGTATTAACAGTATTAACGTTATTAACATTATTAACAGTATTAACAGTATTAACATTATTAACAGTATTAACAGTATTAACAGTATTAACAGTATTGACAGTATTAACAGTATTAACAGTATTGACAGTAGTAACATTATTAACATTGTTAACAGTATTAACAGTATTGACAGTATTATCAGTATTAACAGTATTAACATTAATAGTGTTAACAGTATTAACAGTATTAACAGCATTGACAGTATTAACATTATTAACATTATTAACAGTATTAACAGTATTAACAGTATTGACAGTATTAACATTATTAACAGTATTAACATTATTAACAGTATTAACATCATTAACAGTATTAACAGTATTAACAGTATTGACAGTATTAACAGTATTAACAGTATTAACAGTATTGACAGTATTAACATTATTAACAGTATTAACAGTATTAACAGTATTGACAGTATTAACATTATTAACAGTATTAACAGTATTAACAGCATTGACAGTATTAACATTATTAACATTATTAACAGTATTAACAGTATTAACAGTATTGACAGTATTAACATTATTAACAGTATTAACAGCATTGACAGTATTAACATTATTAACAGTATTAACAGCATTGACAGTATTAACATTATTAACAGTATCAACAGTATTAACAGTATTAACAGTATTAACAGTATTAACAGCATTGACAGTATTAACATTATTAACATTTTACATTTACATTTAAGTCATTTGGCAGACGCTCTTATCCAGAGCGACTTACAAATTGGTGAATTCACCTTATGACATCCAGTGGAACAGCCACTTTACAATAGTGCATCTAAATCATTTAAGGGGGGGGGTGAGAAGGATTACTTTATCCTATCCTAGGTATTCCTTAAAGAGGTGGGGTTTCAGGTGTCTCCGGAAGGTGGTGATTGACTCCGCTGTCCTGGCGTCGTGAGGGAGTTTGTTCCACCATTGGGGGGCCAGAGCAGCGAACAGTTTTGACTGGGCTGAGCGGGAACTGTACTTCCTCAGTGGTAGGGAGGCGAGCAGGCCAGAGGTGGATGAACGCAGTGTCCTTGTTTGGGTGTAGGGCCTGATCAGAGCCTGGAGGTACTGCGGTGCCGTTCCCCTCACAGCTCCGTAGGCAAGCACCATGGTCTTGTAGCGGATGCGAACTTCAACGGGAAGCCAGTGGAGAGAGCGGAGGAGCGGGGTGACGTGAGAGAACTTGGGAAGGTTGAACACCAGACGGGCTGCGGCGTTCTAATTAAACGTGCCTCTTATCTGCCCACTGCTTCCATATTGTGACCAGTTCCCTGGTCCCTCCCTGTGTGCAAATTAATCCAACCTGCATTGGGTGCTCCCTTATGACACAAGCTGTATCAATTGTCTGAAAACAGCACACTTTTATAGTCAATAGTTTTACACTGATCATCACAGCCTGTATTTATTATCCAATGATTTAAAACTGGGTGTAGGTTATCATTGATCATTCAGTAACGGAGTCTCCTTCACTCATCGAGAGATGATCGAGTGATATACTAGCATTACAGAATGTAAACTTAACCACACGTGTATTGGGGATACACTGTACGGTCTATGATGGAGTCACAGCAGAAGAGTGCAGTGCATGACAAGCGTATGGCAAGGTATAATGTGTAGGCATAATTGCTGTTTCCACCTGTTCCTTTACATCTAGCCAGAGGGGACTTTTATAACATTTCCATATAACAGTATTAACAGTATTCACAGTATTGACATTATTAACATTATTAACAGTATTAACAGTATTAACATCATTAACATTATTAACAGTATTAACAGTATTAACAGTATTAACGTTATTAACAGTATTAACAGTATTAACAGTATTACTACTAACATTCAAATAGTATAAATACAATGTTCTTAGAGGGAGGGGTCTGGGATTTAAGGGGGCGGTTAATCATTCACTAATCAAGCAGAATGTATTTTTTTCCACATTAATAAAACAACTCATCAAATAACCACACAAATCCCTCAACATGAATTAGTAAATTACAATGCCATTATGGTTGGTGGAGAAGGAAGGGGGGTAGGTAAAGGGGGATAGGTAAGGTAAGGCACTTAATACGGAGGTAATTGACAAATCATGCTGAATGTAATGATGAAAAGCAGGAACAGGGAGAAGATATTGGTATCCCCTCCCTGGGACTAACAAGAACTCATTATTCCTGCTTAGTGATTTGGAGAAAAAAAAATGTTCTGGGGAATACAACACCCTCCCACCATCCCCCTCCCCCTTCCTCCTTTCCCACACATGTCCCTTATGTACGTGAGATGATTGTTCTGCGAGAGAGTTCATTTTCTAGAGGAAACAAAGCAAGTAACACCAAATGAATTGCCTTCCTTCATACGAGTGTAAGCCAGGTCCAAATGAACACGTTTGCCTTTGTTTCTTTCTTCCCTCCCCAGTTGACCTTCCTGAAAGAAAGGATGAGGAAAGCTCCACAAGTGTATGTCACCCACACGCCTCTGTTTACACACTGTCTTTACCCTCTCCTAAGACTGTCATTATTTTACCCAGCCACCTCCTCACACTGAGGACATTGAGGAAACACCATATTCCAAACTGTGAATTATAATTGGAAACCTATGGCTTCTCTGTGTAAACTAATCCGGGAACCACATTAATAAAAGGTAATTCTCTGAAATATCAAAAATGCCACCAATTTAAAAACCCTTCCTCGATTTTCTCAAATGTTTCTCTGTGTGTATTCAGTGGCTGTAAGATCTATCATTGGTCTGTTTGATCGGCTGGTCCAGAGGCTCAGCATATATCTGCTGGAGTACAGAGGCCCTCAGAGAGAGGCAGACATAGTCTAACAGGCCTGTAGGCATGGAGCGCGCACACACACACACACACATGCATGTGCACGCGCACGCACACGCGCGCACACACACACACACACCCCAGGCCCAGTGAACAACAGATGGCAGGAACGAGAGAAGATGTGAAACGAGAGAGGGTTTGTTTAAAGATAGATGTTAGAGGGATGAGTTGACTATGTTGAAGGATGGTACAGAAACATGGTACAGACATAAACATACACTCATGACCTAATTTTACGGACCATGTGATCCAATGCAACCTTGTTGAACTCCTATTCCACGTTGACCTAATACTCTCTCGCTCTTCTTCTCACTCTTTTTTCCTCTCTCCTATTCTGCCCTCTCTGGAGAGCAGGACATATGAACAACACTATAGACTCTAAAAACAGTTTGAAAGAACAATGATATGTGTAGGAGGAGGCTTGCTTTAGAAAAAGCAGAGAGAGTTCCTGAATATTTGAGAGAGAAGAGAGAATAAAACAGAGAGAGAGCGAGAGAGAGAGAGAGAGAGAGAGAGAGAGAGAGAGAGAGAGAGAGAGAGAGAGAGAGAGAGAGAGAGAGAGAGAGGCAGTGTGTGTCTGATGAGGGTATTGGGGTGACGTGCTACAGGTCTCTGTGCGGATGCCCTGAAGGAATTGAATTGTGTTGGGGGTTAAGGGATCGGGGAAATCATCTGGAGCGTGTTCTGGTGCGGCCTACTTTTTGGGAGGTGTCAGCCACATTCAAACATGAGCGAACAGAGCAGGGAGAGAAGGAGAGAGGATGAGAGGTAGAAGGAGAGAACGAACAAGAAGAATAAGGAGAAAAAGCCAATTATTCAGAGGCTGGTATGCGCGAGATATGGAGAGCTGAACGGATTCCCCCGTGTGGTGAGATCAGGTGTCTCTGAACACACTAATTAGATGTTCCGCTCGGGGATCGGCTCGCTGGGTCGTACTCGTCTTTAACCCAGAGGAGGATCCCTCTATAAAGGCACTGCTTCCTCTCACCCCTTTCCCTCCATTCTCTCTTCTCTTTCTCTTCTTTTTCACTTGTCTCTTGTTCTTTGTGTTTGACTTTGACAAATCCCCAAGCTTATTGTTTCAGAAGAAAGTCTAATGTTGACAGTTCGTCTCTGTGACAACAACAAACTGCATGACTGTCATTAGTAAGAAGCCAGAGAGGCAAAGAAAACTCTTGAAACACAACTCTGTTGGATTACACCAGTATTAGTGGATGAGGGGGAGGCTCCCACCCTCTGCACCAAGGTTAATAAAGAGAAACAACCGCACACCAATGTAACTTTTCTCCCGCTATTCCTCCTGAAACAAAGACAGTGTGACCCAAACACTGAGGCAGAGTGAGGAGTCAGTCCATTTCTTGTAGGCAGCTAATTGCAAAAGGTTTGTGAGTGTGAGCCAGCTGGCAGGGCCAACCCTCCCGACTGGCCCGTATGACGGCTGATTTATTCCACAGTTGCATTACTCAGATGGATGTGGCCGCGCGGGCCGGAGCAGATTAAGATTAAGATCCATGAATCAATGCAGCGAGGGACACAAATGCATTATTGGACTCGGAGTAAACAAGGGAACGGCCACCGGGGGAATCAATGTGTATAATTAAAAGGGGGATATGGAACAGTCATCCGTCATGGGGCCATAGAGGTGTCCACCCAACGTGTGTGTTTCGTAAGTGTGTGTGTGTGGTGGGGAGGGGGGGTGGAGGTCTGTGTGAATATGTGTTTATGAGAGAGAGAAAGAGAGAGAGAAAGAACCTGTTCATCTCTAGCTGTTAGAGAGATCAGTCTTAAAACGTTATTTGGACACAGACACAGACAACCTCCCTCACACACCAACACACATGGTGGAGAAAATCTCTCCTTTCTTTGGAGAAGTGTATGACATGGGATGGCGCTGACCTCTCTCCTCTTAGTGGGCTTCAGTAGCTGTAGGCTTTATTAAACAGGGACTGAGCTCTACCTCTGTCTCTACCTCTCTCTCCTGAGTCACTACCTCTGTCCAGCCAGCCTCCCCTAAGTACTGTGAATATACCCACTGAATTAGGCCAATGTTAATCACACACTGACGTCACCCACCCAGACAGAGAGAGAGGGAGAGAGCGAAGGAACGGGTTGTTTAAATAGTTTCACTTTTGTTTATTATTTATTTCACTTGCTTTGGCAATGTAAACATATCTTTCCCATGCCAATAAAGCCCTTTGAATTGATTTGAGCGATCAAGACAGAAAGAAAGGGGGAGAGAGAGAGAGAGAGACAGAGAGAGAGAGAGAGAGAGAGAGAAAGAGAGACACAGAGAGAGAAATAAGAAAGAGAGAGAAAGAAAGGGGGAGAGATACAGGGAGAGAGAGAGAGAGAGAGATAAGAGAGAGAGATAGAAAGGGGGGAGAGATACAGGGAGAGAGAGAGAAACAGAGAGAGAGAGAGAGAGAGAGAAAGAGAGACACAGAGAGAGAAATAAGAAAGAGAGAGAAAGAAAGGGGGAGAGATACAGGGAGAGAGAGAGGGAGAGAGAGAGAGAAATAAGAGAGAGAGATAGAAATGTGGGAGAGATACAGGGAGAGAGAGAGAGAGAGAGAGAGAGAGAGAAAGAAAGAGAGACAGAGAGAGAGAAATAAGAAAGAGAGAGAAAGAAAGGGGGGAGAGATACAGGGAGAGAGAGAGAGAGAGACAGAGAGAGAGAGAGAGAAAGAGAGACAGAGAGAGAGAAATAAGAGAGAGAGAGAAAGAAAGGGGGGAGAGATACAGAGAGAGAGAGAGACAGAGAGAGAGAGAGAGAGAGAGAGAGAGAGAGAGAGGGACTATTTCAAGGTTCCATATTCTTACACGTCTTTCCTGATTGTACGTGTTATTGACAAAAGTGAAATGCATTTCCAAGAACTTTAACAAAATATACGTTATTGTAGTTGCAGTGATTTACTATAATTAATACTAATTGGTATGATCCTGTGTTTGACTGTTCTATTTAGCAATGAAGTTGCCAGAGTTAGTGGCATAGATTTCCATTCCTCCGATTCAAGTGTTTTTTTTGTCTGATCTTGCTTTTTAATGAACCAGAGGAAGAGTGGAGAAACTGAGATGTAATCTGTCTCTCAGAAGTTCTGTACAGTGTGTATATCAATCTTGCCCTCTCTTTCTCTCAATTCAAAGGGATTTATTGGCATAGGAAACATATGTTTACATTGCCAAAGCAAGTGAAATAAACAATAAACAAAAGGGAAATAAACAATCAAAAAATAACAGTAAACACAAATTTTAAAAGAACGTTCTCGTTCTCTCTCTCTCTCTCTCTCTCTCTCTCTCTCTCTCTCTCTCTCTCACTCTCTCAATTCAATTCAAGGGGCTTTATTGGCATGGGAAACATGTGTTAACATTACCAAAGCAAGTGAGGTAGATAATATACAAAAGTGAAATAAACAATAAAAATGAACATTAAACATTACACATACAGACGTTTCAAAACAACAAAGACATTACAAATGTCATATTATTGTGTTTTAACAATGTACAAATGGTTAAAGGACACAAGATAAAATAAATAAGCATGGGTTGTATTTACAATGGTGTTTGTTCTTCACTGGTTGCCCTTTTCTCGTGGCATCAGGTCACAAATCTTGCTGCTGTGATGGCACACTGTGGAATTTCACCCAGTAGATATAGGAGTTTATCAAAAGTGGATTTGTTTTCAAATTTTTGTGGATCTGTGTAGTGAGGGAAATATGTCTCTCTAATATGGTCATACATTGGGTAGGAGGTTAGGAAGTGCAGCTCAGTTTCCAACTCATTTTGTGGGCAGTGAGCACATAGCCTGTCTTCTCTTGAGAGACATGTCTGCCTACAGCGGCCTTTCTCAATAGCAAGGCTATGATCACTGATTCTGTACATAGTCAAAGCTTTCCTTAAGTTTGGGTCAGTCACAGTGGTCAGGTATTCTGCCACTGTGTACTCTCTGTTTAGGGCCAAATAGCATTCTATTCAGACCTCCTCGTCCCTTCACTCCTCCTTCCATCTTCCCCTTTCTTCTTTCTCCCCCAAACTCATCTTAACCTTCACACACACACACACACACACACACACACACACACACACACACACACACACACACACAGTGTCACACAGTGTCACACACCCTCCAAGCAATGTCAAGTCACCCTTGATTAGGTTTTCTGGGTGCCTTGAGAAGGCAGCCCTTGGGAGGTTGTCCCTCTTCTCCTCAGACTCTGACATGCAGTTAGTCGGTCTGGAAGTCTCCAACATCTGGTTGTGTTAACATGTTCATGTACTGTACCTTTTTCAGTTGACATGATTTTGCAGTTCCTTCCAATGGCAGTAGGTTGAAGTACAGTTATGAACATGAAGACACACACACACACACACACACACACACACACACACACACACACACACACACACACACACACACACACACACACACACACACACACACACACACACACACACACACACACACACACACACACACACACACACGACCCCAGTTCTTTACCAAACAGGTGTTGGCAGCCATGTGATCTGGGATCCCCTGGGTGTTATTCCCTCTCCTTTGAGCTGAACAAATCCCGATGATGGCATAATTGATCTGTCATGATTTTAATGCAGCACAATATGTTATCCGGCACTGCTGCTATTCATTAACTACCAGAATCCAAGAGAGAGGGAGAAGGTGAAGCAGAGGTAGAGGGTGACAGCCTGAGCCTCGGCTCGCACATCATCAGAGCCGATGACAAAGAAGCCTCTATGTCTGAGCGTTGGTCCACGTATCTCTCCTCTGCACTGTAGGAAACTAGGAAACCGCTGGGCACACACTGGTTGAATCAACATTATTTACAGGTCATTTCAATGAAATTATGTTGAACCAACACGGAATAGACTTAGAATCGACATCTGTGTCCATTAGGCAGAAACAGAGCTGGAACATTAGTGACATTTAGATCAGCGAGGAGAGGAAATGGCACCCACCATGTGAATATCAGGATCACGGGGATGATGGTCATATCATATGAGGAAGTAGTGGTGATGAGGATGATCATGATGATCAAAATGATGAGGATGACATGGAGGAGGAGGGCAATGGAGAATGGAGGAGGAGAGGGAGGAGAAGGATGTTGGTAAAATATTTTGTCATGATAATTAGAGCAATAGAACTCGTGGTAATGAATTGCTTTCATGCTAAAGTGAAACGCTCCTGGATTATCCCCAATGTCTTGTTATGAAGTAATCCCTGTACATATTATTCTCATCCTAGTAGATCCACTCTCTAATTGCCTGCGCCAATGAGCAGCCATTCTGTTATTAGCAAAGAGCTGATGTTTTCTCGCTTTGAATATGAAACGGTAATAGAAGATAAACCAGCCTAATGGTTACATTTGAGCTAGGCTTGATGATGGGCTGTGTGTCAGTGGTGAGACTAGTTCCCCAGACAGGGTTGATCAGCTCAGAAGCAGAGCATGTCATGGCATGTTTTAGTTTTTGTGAGAGGGGTAATACATCTTAATTAGGAAGGGGAAAATTCATGTCGCCCTCTATGAATTAGGCTTGGAACCAGAGCTCTCCGGTGTGTTTGTGTTCAATGAGGGTGGGGGGGTCAGGAAGAGAGAGAGAGAGGGAGAGGGAGCAAGAGGGCAAGAGGGTTAGAAAGCAAGAGAGCGCGAGAGAGAGAGCGAGAGAGGTTGTAAGTCAATACCCCTGCTTAATACCCTATCCCGGCTGCCAGCTGGTGTATGGAGGACATGTGAGAACAGGAGAGGCTCTGTCCCTCTACCCCAGACCTGAGTGCTTGAGCTGGGCTTCTTATCTCTCTTCTCTCCCCTCATCTGGAACAGACAAACCCATTTACCAAACTGACACATAAAACAGGTCACACACACAGGAATACAAGCGAAAGGTATCCTGACAGAAGATCCCTCTTAGTATCTCTCTATCTCCTTCACTTACTGACGTTCTCTCTCTCTCTGTCTCTCTCTCTCTCTCTCTGTGTCCATGTTGTGTTTAATGGCCTCCCTGTCATACTCTGGAACTGTGGAGGAGCTACTGCAGCCCACTGCCAAACATTACACTCACTATAGCATCAAACAGAACAAGCGGACTGTACCATTCTGCTAACAGAGGAGCTAGCCATAGCTATTTTAAAGCCAAATTCTATAATGTCTTGTGAGATGACATTACTGGTTGAAGAAACATCCATACAGTAAATGGGTAGGTGTTCGTCCAAGAAGGACTGAAGCTAAAACCACAACAAACACATCACTCTTACAGATAGCCATTCTATCCCTCCTATCCCTCTCTCTTTCTCCTTTCCGTCTGACGCTTCTCTCTCTTGGAACATCTTTTTCACTCTCTCTCCCTGTTCTACTCTCACTTTTTTCGTCTTCCCCTCCAACCCTCTCTCCATCTTTCCCTCTCTTCCGCTATCTCTCTTTCTCTTCTCACTAATTGAGGCAGGTGTTGTCTTTTATTCCGCCACTCAGAAACCTCATCGCTCTACAGTTACCACGCATCTGGAATGTGATGGGTGTGTATCTGTTTGTGATGCGTGTTCGTCTGTTTGTGATGGGTGTTTCGTCTGTTCGTTAGTTTCCTTTGTGAGTGTGTGTGAGTGCGTGTTTGCTTGTGTCGTGCACGCGTTAGTGTGTGTTTGTGCTGTTGTTGGTGTGTATGCGCATATTGGTGTGTTTGTTACTGTGCTTGTGTGTTTATTAGTGTGTGTGTGTGTTCGTGCCTGCCTGTGTGCGTGACAACAGTGGAATTCTAAGGTCTCTTCTCTCAAACAACCACTCGATGCGGCTTAACATGTAATTAATCAATTCAGCTCACTAAGAGGGACAATTTATAACAATGTGGCTAAAATGGTAACTTATTGGGCTCTGGTCAAAAGTACTGCACTATAGAGAATGCACTGGCTCTGGTCAAAAGTACTGCACTATAGAGAATACACTGGC
Organism: Oncorhynchus masou masou; assembly: GCF_036934945.1. Classification (NCBI taxonomy): domain Eukaryota; kingdom Metazoa; phylum Chordata; class Actinopteri; order Salmoniformes; family Salmonidae; genus Oncorhynchus; species Oncorhynchus masou. Next base: position 61,557,887 of record NC_088243.1, on the reverse strand, counting down.
TCTGGTCAAAAGTACTGCACTATAGAGAATACACTGGCTCTGGTCAAAAGTACTGCACTATAGAGAATACACTGGCTCTGGTCAAAAGTACTGCACTATAGAGAATGCACTGGCTCTGGTCAAAAGTACTGCACTATAGAGAATACACTGGCTCTGGTCAAAAGTACTGCACTATAGAGAATACACTGGCTCTGGTCAAAAGTACTGCACTATAGAGAATGCACTGGCTCTGGTCAAAAGTACTGCACTATAGAGAATACACTGGCTCTGGTCAAAAGTACTGCACTATAGAGAATACACTGGCTCTGATCAAAAGTACTGCACTACAGAGAATACACTGGCTCTGGTCAAAAGTACTGCACTATAGAGAATACACTGGCTCTGGTCAAAAGTACTGCACTATAGAGAATACACTGGCTCTGGTCAAAAGTACTGCACTATAGAGAATACACTGGCTCTGGTCAAAAGTACTGCACTATAGAGAATACACTGGTTCTGGTCAAAAGTACTGCACTATAGAGAATGCACTGGCTCTGGTCAAAAGTACTGCACTATAGAGAATGCACTGGCTCTGGTCAAAAGTACTGCACTATAGAGAATACACTGGCTCTGGTCAAAAGTACTGCACTACAGAGAATGCACTGACTCTGGTCAAAAGTACTGCACTATAGAGAATGCACTGGCTCTGGTCAAAAGTACTGCACTATAGAGAATGCACTGGCTCTGGTCAAAAGTACTGCACTATAGAGAATGCACTGGCTCTGGTCAAAAGTACTGCACTATAGAGAATGCACTGGCTCTGGTCAAAAGTACTGCACTATAGAGAATGCACTGGCTCTGGTCAAAAGTTCTGCACTATAGAGAATGCACTGGCTCTGGTCAAAAGTACTGCACTATAGAGAATGCACTGGCTCTGGTCAAAAGTACTGCACTATAGAGAATGCACTGGCTCTGGTCAAAAGTACTGCACTATAGAGAATGCACTGGCTCTGGTCAAAAGTACTGCACTATAGAGAATGCACTGGCTCTGGTCAAAAGTACTGCACTATAGAGAATGCACTGGCTCTGGTCAAAAGTACTGCACTATAGAGAATGCACTGGCTCTGGTCAAAAGTACTGCACTATAGAGAATGCACTGGCTCTGGTCAAAAGTACTGCACTATAGAGAATGCACTGGCTCTGGTCAAAAGTACTGCACTATAGAGAATGCACTGGCTCTGGTCAAAAGTACTGCACTATAGAGAATGCACTGGCTCTGGTCAAAAGTACTGCACTATAGAGAATGCACTGGCTCTGGTCAAAAGTTCTGCACATATATGGAATAAGGTGTCATTTTGGCTTCAGCCTGTGTTGATGGCAGCACATCCACAAAAAAATACAACAAGATGAGATAAAGATGGAGAGAGATCAGCAACAGCAGAAGACATCCATCATCGCAGTGTGAAAGCAGAAGAATGACCACGTGTGTTTTGTGGTTGAAGTTAACACTGCATGAAATGGGTGGTTGTCATCAATTGATAAGGTCATTGACTGATGGGTCTGACCGGAGATGCCTGAGGAAGACTGAGTCAAAACATGTTGCGTGCATAGGTTGTCTAAATGTCTTTAGCTGTAGGCCACTACTTGCTTTTTTTTATCAAGGATTGTTTGTGTGTGTTATAACGGCCAGTTAACGGCTCAGTGATGAGTTCGTGGTTGCCCTGGAGCCGTGAGGTCGCCTAGGCAGAGAACTCTTGTCAATGTGTAAATATTTTATTGCTTTTATGTGTTTTCTGATAGCATTCTTTAAAAATCTACTTTTCATTTTGTTAGTTTAGTAAGTTAAGATTATTTATATATCAATTCAACTTTGTCATAAGACCAGCAAGTCAGTTAGTTTTGTCAGGATAGCCAAGAGGCTAGCTAGCAATCTAGCTCTTGTTTTTATTTGAAACTGGAGATCGCCTCTAGGCCCCTATCTAAATCTAGCCAATGCTGGCAACTTGAGCGTGAATAACTATTCACCCCCCAAAAGTCAATACTTTATAAAGCCACTTTTTGGCACATCTAGCCACTGGGATTTTTTACCAATCCTCAAGGCAGAACTTCTCCAGCTCCTTCAAGTTGGATGGGTTCCGCTGGTCATACCACAGATTCGCAATTGGATTGAGGTCTGGGCTTTGACTAGGCCATTCCAAGATATTTAAATGTTTCCCCTTAAACCACTCTAGTGTTGCTTTAGCTTTATGCTTAGGGTCATTGTCCTGCTGGACGGTGAACCTCCGTCCCAGTCTCAAATCTCTGGAAGACTGAAACAGGGTTCCCTCAAGAATTTCCCTGTATTTAGCGCCATCCATCATTCCTTCAGTTCTGACCAGTTTCACAGTCCCTGCTGATGAAAAACATCCCCACAGCATGATACTGCCATCACCATGCTTCACTGTAGGGATGGTGTCCTCAGGGTGATGAGAGATGTTTGGTTTGCGCAAGACATAGTGTTTTCCTTGATGGCCAAAAAGCAAAATTCTAGTCTCATCTGACAAGAGTACCTTCTTCCATATGTTTGGGGAGTCTGCTTATTTTTTCTTTAAGCAATGGCTTTTTTTCTGGCCACTCTTCCATAAAGCCCAGCTCTGTGGAGCTTACGGCTTAAAGTGGTTCTATGGACATCTCCGCTGTGGAGCTTTGCAGCTCCTTCAGGGTTATCTTTGGTCTCTTCGTTGCCTCTATGATTATTGTCCTCCTTGCCTGGTCTGTGAGTTTTGGTGTGCGGCCCTCTCTTGGCAGGTTTGTTGAGGTGCCATAGTCTTTAATTTTTTTTAATTATGGATTTAATGGTGCTCTGTGGGATGTTCAAAGTTTTGGATATTTTTTTATAACCCAAACCTGATCTGTACTTCTCCACAACTTTGTCTCTGACCTGTTTGGAGAGCTTCTTGGTCTTGATGGTGGTGCTTGCTTGGTGGTGACCCTTGCTTAGTGATGTTGTAGACACCTTTCAGGGGAATTTCAGAACAGGTGTATATATACCAAGATTATGTGACAGATCTTGTGACACTTAGATTGCACACAGGTGGACTTTATTTAACTAATTATGTAACTTCTGAAGATATTTGGTTGCACCATATCTTATTTGGGGGGCTTCATAGAAAAGGGGGGTGAATACATATGCACGCACCACTTTTCCATTTTAAATAAAAATAAATAAATAAATAACGTAATTTTTTTAATTTCACTTCACCAATTTGGACTATTTTGTGTATGTCCATTACATGAAATCAAAATCAATTTAAATTACAGGTTGTAATGCAACAAAATAGAAAAAATGCCAAGGTGGATGAATACTTTTGCAAGGCACTGTATCTACCCACGAAGTCTGCAGAGAAGCTGGGGATGGCAAGGCCTGGCTTGATGATCCAAACCTGTCTTACTGACTTATGTTTTTTTTGCATTAGTTGAGTCTAAATTGACCACATCTGTCTACAGTATGTTGCACTTCTGCATCCACGGTGAAAGGTGGCAGAGCTAGAGCAACGTTTGTCAGACCATGACGCATCCCTAAAATTGGTCTTCTCATGAAAACGTCTGTCGCGTCCAAACGGTTTGACCTACACTCTATGTAAAGGGGAGACTCTCACGAACACAATGGTGGTCTGCAGTTTTTGCTCTACAACCGACACAAGTGTCAGGGGACTCATTTGAAGTCAGTGCCGTCGATGTGCCAACTTCTGTTTGTAGAATCCGAACTGTTTGTGCTACAAAGTGTCACGTGACCAGACTGAAGGTAACCAGTACAGGAAAAAAAATATATTGGAAGTATGAAGGTAGTTTTGTGCCTACCAAAATTAGTAGTTAAATATGTGAAAAAAATGTAATACTTATAATAATAATATATACATACAACATATACACAATATATTTTCAAACATTTTGGGTCACTTAGAAATGTCCTTGTTTTTGAAAGAAAAGCAAATTTTTTGGCCACAAACAAAGCACTTCTGAAACTCGTCAGTCTATTCTTGTTCTGAGAAATGAAGGCTACACCATGCGAGAAATTGCCAAGAAACTGAAGATCTCATACAACGCTGTGTACTACTCCATTCACAGAACAACGCAAACTGCCTCCAACCAGAATAGAAAGAGGAGTGGGAGGCCCCGGTGCACAACTGAGCAAGAGGACAAGTACATTAGTGTCTAGTTTGAGAAATAGACACCTCACAAGTCCTCAACTGGCAGCTTCAGTAAATAGTACCCGTAAAACACCAGTCTCAACGTCAACAGTGAAGAGGCGACTCTGGGATGCTGGCCTTTCAGATCAATTTGATATTATTTTAATGGACGGAAAATGCGCTCCTCTTTCAAAAACAAGGACATTTTTAAGTGATCCCAAACTTTTGAACGGTAGCATATATATATATATATATATGTATATATATATATATAGATAGACAGGTGTACACTCAATTAGTGAGATAAAACAGAAACAAACAAGTGAACAAGAAACATCCGTTTGTTTCTTATCATTATTCCTTTACTCTTTTTTTTCCCATTTATGAATGTTATTCAAATCAAATCAAATATTCAACGTATTTCTCTGGGCTATAGACCAAATTCAATCATTCTTTTTACCCAACCCATCGCACTGCCAGGTCTTCTGCCATGCTAAAAGACAAGCGGATGTTTCTTGTTCACTTGTTTGTTTCTGTTCTATCTCACTAATTGAGTGTACACCTGCACAGCATCCACCTGCACCTCTGGGCTCTGCCTCAATACAATATGATTATTTACAGCATTACTCCCATTAACCATCATTACTTAGCATTAGAGCCATGTTACAAACTCCTCTGCTTCTCTTCTCTGCCCAGACTTGCCTGTACACCCAAACACACACCCAATCACCAAATAACCCAATCACACGCACGCACGCACGCACACACACACAAACAGACGCACACACAGACACACAGTCACACAGCTCAGGGAGAGAGTTCTCCTCTCCTTCGCCAGCCAGAGAAGCCAGAGAAGCCATTAAAAAAGCTCATTATGGGAAGAAAAGGGCAGAAATCAAAGAAATTTGAGCTTATTCACTGGTGTGTTCCCCTCTGTCCCTATTCTCTGTTCTCCTGTCACTATAACTAGTGCAGGGATGAGCCTCCCCCCATGCCAGTCCTGTATTGTATCACAGACAATCCACACACATCCCCATCACCTCCCTATCCTCCCCTACTGTTTCTGCCTTTGTGCCAAGCCCTGGTTATGTCATGAAGCTTCCTGCCTGTCAAATCCTCACTGAATAGCAAGAACGGGGAAATATACTTTAGCTAAACCCACATCCACATCCACCTCCACACCACCAACACCTTAAATGATCAACAGGAAACAGTAGGGGCAGAGGGAAAACAAGGTTGTTATAAATTCATACTCAGATATACTGTAAGGATGTATAGGTATATGTAGGAGTGGTTTATGTAAGCAGATATAGTATAGTTTAGGAAATGTGGGGGGGGGGGGTATCTCAGAGCTTAGCCAGATGGTCAGTTAGCAGACTGGTGCTGCAGTGGAGTGGGATTTGGACCTGGAGTTTGATTCTCACTCAATTAGGTGAGACAGAGTTCTTTGAGGATCTGTCTGTTGAACTTTGTTCTGTATGGATGTATGAGCCCCCAATGTGTGTGTGTGTGTGTGTGTGTGTGTGTGTGTGTGTGTGTGTGTGTGTGTGTGTGTGTGTGTGTGTGTGTGTTTACATGTGTGTCTTTCTGGAGGACTGGAGACTGCCTAATGTTAAAGATGGATCAGCATGTTAGAATAGCGGCGCCGGGCTGTGTATTGTTCCAGATTTAAGTCTCTGACCCTCCCGTGTGCGCTGTGAGAGACAGATTAGAACGTCCCCTTCGGGCCTTGGCTCTTTATCTTGTCAGAAAGGCAATCAGGAAAATAAGGTCTGCTTAAGATTTAGTCCTGCAGGAGGAGGCAGTCTATGCAGGCCAGCGAGAGGATGACCCAGCCACAGCCAGAAATGTATCTGTCGTTTGGATGGCTTGGTTTTTTTTCTCTCTCCCTTTCACAGGGTGATGGATGTGTGGAGATCACTCATTCCTTATAACCCAGAGAGGGGTGTTATCCATCACGCTCTTCCCTCCTGTGTGAGCCCCGCCTCACCCCTCCTTGCCCCCTGTCTCCCCCCTCCGCTATCGTGACATAAGCCGTCTCTGTCTCAAACTGACAGCCCCATCCAATCAAAGACCACCGGTCCACAGGACTCTATTATTTATAATCAGCTCCCCAACACTAAACACTTACACAGGTCAGTCAAATCACAGAGTTGGTGTGTGTGTGTGTGTGTGTGTGTGTGTGTGTGTGTGTGTGTGTGTGTGTGTGTGTGTGTGTGTGTGTGCATTTGTGTAGAGGGGTTTCCATCAACTAAACCTTGAGGAATGTATTTCACTACAATACATTTCACTATCAGGCTTACATTGAAGTCAATTTGATCTTTAACAGCCATATGCCCAGTAAAGTACAGCTGGGCCTGGTCTGGCTTCAGCTCCAGCCCTGACCTCCCACCACTTAGAGGTCAGACACAGCAAGAAATCTGACTGCCGATAGGTACTGTATTTGTCACAGTAGGAGGCTGTTCCTTCTCTTGCTAGGACAAAAGACGTCCCTGCTGTGTACCGATCTGGTACCAACAAACCTGCCATTTCTACTTGTAGAATTGTAATACTCGGCAGTGGTCGACAATGTGACTTTGAGCCAATCAGAGAGCAAGAATTTCCACATGGTCGACCTGACAGGAGTAACAAGAATAAGGCCAAAAGACGGAGCTTTTTCCAGTGCAATCAACTCTTCATCAGAATTGTTCTAACTAAAATAATAAAGCTGCATAATACATTGTTGTGCGCTTGAAGGATTGTTTTTTGTTATGTGTGATAATGTACACCTGCTCATTAGCATTAGTTTGCTAACTGAGCCAGGCAGTCACTCACACACACTTCAGATGAAATGAATGGGGTTGTAAATGTAGCACAATACACACAACACTAAATGCTTTACCAAGCTAGCCGTCGAGCAAGATTATGAAGAAATTATTTAATTCACTCTCCATTATCCCATACTGCCAATACCAGTTTGCTTGCTAGCTAATGTTAGCATCGCCAGTTGCCAGTAGCACAACATAGCTTGCGAGCTTCTCCACTGACTCTCGGGAGCTTAAAGGCAACTGCTTCATTCAAAAGGAATACATTGTGATTTAATTATAATGGTGCTAGCTATGCTATTTTTTCCAGTTGTGGCCCTCTGGCTAGTATCAACAAGGGCTTACTACAAATGATAGCTAGCTAGCAATAATATTAGCACAGCTTGCTATCTACTTAGCTAACATTAGCTATATAATACAGGCACAAGGCAAACAAGCTACTGGCACCTTGTGGTCTGGAGTATTTTGACTACTGGATCAGTGATGGATCTGTGCTATTTGAACAAGAAAAAGTGAACTGCCGACAATGGGCAGAGGTGCTAAATACCTCTCGGCAGTCAGTATCCTTGGTGTGTCTGAGCCCTTAGACATTCAAATAAATACTAAGATAAGACGTCAGCTTTCAATCTTCTATGCTGCCAAAGACAAACACACACAGCCTTTCTCTTGGCCGCAGAGATTATTTTCTCAGTGAAGGGAGTGTTTTGTTGGTTGTGTTTGTATAGGATTAATACCACTGACAGTGACATAGTGCTGCCATTACAGAATATGTAGGCTGCATTCCACTGTAATTGGATTAACATTTGGAAGCCCTAGGGTGTATGTGTGCTAGGGACGGGGTGGCAGAAGGGTCGAGACATCGGGGGAGGGTATAGGGGGACAGGGGGACGGGGGCGGGGTGAGCCGAGGGGTGATGCGGTTGTTTATGTGTGTATATATAAAGGTAGATTAGAGCACAGTCAACTTTTAGACACACCGTCACGCACAAAAACACACTTCCTCAGTGTAGACCCAAGCAGACAACGCCGTACGCTGCCAAAACCAACACTAGCTATTGACTTTCCAAATTTGCTTTCGAACTATTCAGAGTTGTTTGTTTCCTCAAGGAAACATTTTGTGTTACTTCCTCTCTGCAAAGTACATGCAGAGACGAAGAGGAGGTGATAAGAATGAAAGACACTAACAAGTAATGGTACAGTGAGACTGCATAGGAATGAGATGCAAAGAGACTCAGCCAATGATTACAAAGATAATCAACATCTCCTTTGGGTTCATCTGGTCTATAGCGCCAACTTCAAAATCACACAGTCTCATTGTGTTACGGATGCTTTTTGTTTCTTTGTTTCCCTCTCCTCCTCTCTTCATTCAGAAGCAGCAGTTAGTGATTCATAAAAAAGTCAAGATAAGTGTTCCTTTTCCAATGACTGCATTATGGAATCTACTCATCTCTCTCCGCGGCCCCGCTCTGCTCCTAGTCCCTCGCCACAGGGATGCCAGGCCTACAGATGAATAGCACGGTAGCCTTTACATTTCTCTAGTCATCCTCTGCTCCGCCCGCTTCGTTCCACGACTCATGGATGCGATGTTCCGACACTCCGCTTGTTTATTCATTCTGGTGAGTCATCGACGCATCGAGCAGACACACACACACACACACACACACACACACACACACACACACACACACACACACACATCACCCTTTGAGTCGAGGAGTAGAGCAGAGGAGGAGGAACAGGACACAAGGGTGAAAAGGGATAGATGAGAACATGGGAGGAACCCAGGATTTGATTTCTGAAAAGCAGTTACAAAGGCATGCGAGTGAGAGAGCATGAATCACAGGAGTTGGATGGGGACAGAAGTAGCTGATCTACACTCTACAGTATGCACAGCTGGATGCACTGAATTCACATCCGGTTGACAATATCACTTCTGAAAAACTGTAATGCCCCCGACCTCCCAAAATATTCCCAGTGGGTAACAGAGACAGAAAGAGTGAGGAAGAGAGAGCAGAAGTTGCGTGATGGAGGCAGAAACTCTGGCCTTTACCCTCAGACGTCTGGCTTAAGGAGATCTCTGAGGAGCTCACTCCTAATGTCATCTCTGCTTGACCAAACCCAATTCTCTCCTCTCGCACACACACTCTCTTTGGAGATGTCTGGTTCCATGCTCATTTCCTCTCTCGCTCGCTCTCTCTATTCAAAAAGGCACTTTCTTAGCTCTCATTAAAATCTTCTCAGCTGAATCGGACAGGGAGGAGAGACGTGGCAAGTAGATGTAAAATATAAAGGCAGTTTTCTCTTCTGTTGTTTCTAACAGCTTTGGAATTATTGTTGCACTTGGAACAAATGTGCCAATCAACCATATTTGAGTTTAATTAATGAACTGTAGGGAAGGGAGAAAACTAGGAGGTCGATAGGGCATGCATGGGAGAATGAGAGGGAGAGATATACAGACAGAGAGCTTATGGCTGGTTTGTACTGTGTCAGATCAGTTAGGTTGCGAGGACAGACAGCTAACTGTTCATCGGGGAGAGACCCTTTCAGGAGAAGCATTCTCTCTATTTCTTAATCTTACTCTTTCTCTGTCTCTTTTTCTCCCTCTATCTGACTCTCTCAGACACACACGTACACACACTCATACACATGACCATGCACACAAACACTCACAGGCACAAAAACACACGCAAACATACGCACACACGCAAACACACACACACAGGCCACTCTAGGGCCCTCACATTCTCTGCCTTCCTGAACTAATTGAATGCCTCTCTTGACAAATGGATTGTTGAAAGCACACCTGCAATGCACCATTAGACTCTCCTCTCCTCTCTGATCGGCCAAGGACTACTGTGTGTGTGTGTGTGTGTGTGTGTGTGTGTGTGTGTGTGTGTGTGTGTGCAAGTATGCAAGTGAAAGAGAGAGATAACCTATCTGCATGCTTTCCTTGAGGATCTTATCACTTGGGGTCAACGGAACTCTTTACCTTATCGTACGAGTCATTCATTAATATAATATAATAATATATCCCATTTAGCAGACGCTTTTGTCCAAAGCGGCTTACAAGTCGGCTGGGGCCACTACTTTTACATATGGGTGGTCCCAGCGGGAATCGAACCCACGACGCTTGGCGTTGCAAGTGCCATGCTCTACCGACTGAGCCACACAGGACCATTAACCATTAACCATGAAGATGTTTAAATAAATAATACTCTTGTCCCTCATCCAGTGTCAACCACCTCCTACTTTCAGGTAGAAATATACGTGATTATTTGCAAACTCACCCATTCCTAGTTTCATTACAGACAGTATTGGAGAAGACAGGAGCTTATTTTCCCTACCCATCCATCCATCCATTTATCCATCCATTTATCCATCCATGTGTGTATCCATCCATCAATCCATCCATCCATCCATCCATCCATTTATCCATCCATGAGTGTATCCATCCATCAATCAATCCATCCATCCATCCATCCATTTATCCATCCATCCATTTATCCATCCATGAGTGTATCCATCCATCAATCAATCCATCCATCCATCCATCCATCCATCCATCCATTTATCCATCCATCCATTTATCCATCCATGTGTGTATCCATCCATCAATCCATCCATCCTTCCTAAACACTCAGACCAACACACACAGAGAACACCATGGATCCATTGTCTCATTTCTAACAGTGAGGACAAGAGCAACATCAAAGAGCAGAGTATGTGCCCTTCATGTAACACAGAGCTCCCCAGCTTGTTGTCGTTAAAACCAGAAATGAATTACCTCTGGTTCGTTCAGCCATTCCTATGGGGGAAATTAATGAGGAAGAATAGGGCTTTAGAATAAATGCTGAAAAAAAGGTCTGAAGTTAAGACAGGGTTAGGAGATATGATACACTTTGCTCTATGAGATAATATCAGTCAGTTAACATGACTTTTATGAATAATGAAGACTTTATGTGCTTGATGTGGGTTTTTTTATTAAAGAAATGCTCAGAATTTTCAAAATTCACAAAAATCTCCTAGAACAAATGTGGAAGATCTCCTAAGCCTGTGTTTACCATAGACCATATTTTCGGCATTTCTCCAATAACCCTCAATAACATTCATTTTACCATAGGCTTTGTTCAGCGAACCATGGTGGATTTAGTGACTACACAATATGCCATTATGGTTTCTCCCTATCATCAGCCATTAGAATCTATAGTACAACAGCTTCTACCATTTCTATGTGATTTCTGAGACGAGAAGAGAGACTGATCATTCAAAGTACATTTCAAAAGCAGTGGCAATGGATGGATGCCCCTCAGGCCTTCGAGACCACCCTCCCCTCCCTCCTCCCTCTCTTCCTGGCCCCCTTATTAAACACACGTCTTTATCAACTCTGGCTCCATTAAATACATCATTGGAGCGTTGATTAAAAATGAAACAGACTTAAATGCAGTAATCAATCATTTAACAGGTTAACGGGCTTAAAATATCAGACTGCTTCATATTCAACCTGAGCGATGAGAGGGAGAAAGCTGCTCTGGAAATCAACTGTGACACTTTTGCCAACCTGCTAATACAATGTACTGGTGCTCATGAGGCCTCACTGTATAAGCAGGCAGATTGCTCAAGAGTGACTTTGAAATTGGACCTTTATCCATGTCCTGAGGACATCGGGAAATGCCTTCAAAATCGTCCACCAGGGGCAACAGTGAGCACTATTACTATCAAGTAGGTGTGGGTTTTTCTAGGGAGTGGTGGATCACTGTAATCCCATGACTTTGGATCAGAAGGTTGTGTGTTTGATTCCAGTGGTGGGCACACTTAAAAAAACATATTTTAACCCTATCCCAAACCTTAACATTTAACCTTCGACATTTGACTTTTGGAGAAGCAGAACGATACTGATTAGGAGGAGTCAACCCAGGGTATCAATAACACTTTGAAATTTGACGTTTGGAGCTACTTCGGCATTTGATGTTTGGAGAAACGTGGATAAATGTTTAATTCTGCAGTGAGACTTTGAGAGCTGCTGAGCTTGTTGGTATAAGCGCGTGTGTGTGTGTCTGCGTTCCTCTGAGAAAAACGAACGGACCTCATATTTTTTTGTGAGTGTGTCTTTTATTCAGACAAACAGAATGAGGCACCGAGGCCTTGACGGCTCACATTCTCATATTGCTATTGAATATATGACATACAAATGATCATAGAAAATGAAATACATTTGATCTATTTGTATAGAGTATTCAGATTTCTCTCTCTTCAGATTATTTCATAATGAATAGAAGAAGGAATTATTGTGATCATGAGTATGGTATGCACCTTAAAATGTAATCACAAATTATAATTCCGAACACCTATCAATATTATTATGAAAGACAAGCAGTCTCTTATAAAGAAAACTCAATCTATCACCTTGGAAGTCACTCCTAAAGAATCGGAACCCAGAATAAATCAAGACATTAAATGTCAAAATTGTTTTCCTATGTACAGTATAGTTGAAGTCGGAAGTTTACATACACCTCAGCCAACTACATTTAAACTCAGTTTTTCACAATTCCTGACATTTAAAAATTCCCTGTCTTAGATCAGTTAGGATCACCACTTTATTTTAAGAATGTGAAATGTCAGAATAATAGTGGAAAGAAGGATTTATTTCAGCTTTTATTTATTTCATCACATTCCCAGTGGGTCAGAAGTTTACATATACTCAAGTTGTATTTGGTAACATTGCCTTTACATTTTTTAACTTGGGTCAAACATTTCGGGTAGCCTTCCATGAGCTTCCCACAATAAGTTTGGTGAATTTTGTCCAATTCCTCCTGACAGAGCAGGTGCAACTGAGTCAGGTTTGTAGGCCTCCTTGCTAGCACACACTTCTTCAGTTTTGCCCACAAATGTTCTATAGGATTAAGGTCAGGGCTTTGTGATGGGCACTCCAATACCTTGACTTTGTTGTCCTTAAGCCATTTTGCCACCACTTTGGAAGTATGCTTGGGGTCATTGTCTATTTGGAAGACCCATTTGCGACCAAGCTTTAACTTCCTGATTGATGTCTTGAGATGTTGCTTCAATATAGCCACACCATTTTCCTTCTCATTATGCCATCTCTTTTGTGATGTGCACCAGTCCCTCCTGCAGCAAAGCACCCCCACAAATGATGCTGCCACCTCCGTGCTTCAAAGTTAGGATGGTGTTCTTTAGCTTGCAAACCTCCCCCTTTTTCCTATGAACATAACAATTTGTCAATACGGCCAAACAGTTCTATATTTGTTTCATCAGACCAGAGGACATTTCTCCAAAAAGTACGATCTTTGTCCCCATGTGCAGATGCAAACTGTAGTCTGGCTTGTCAATATGTCAATATAGGACTTGTTTTACTGTGGATATAGATACTTTTCTGCCTGTTTCCTCCAGCATCTTCACAAGGTCCATTGCTGTTGTTCTGGGATTGATATGCACTTTTCACACTAAAGTACGTTCATCTCTAGGAGACAGAACGCGTCTCCTTCCTGAGCTGTATGACGGCTGTGAGGTCCCATGGTGTTTATACTTGCATACTATTGTTTGTACAAATGAATGTGGTACCTTCAGGAGTTTGAAAATTGCTCCCAGACTTGTGGAGGTCTACAATTTCTTTCTGAAGTTCTTTTTTATTTTCCCATGATGTCAAGCAAAGAGGCACTGAGTTTGAAGGTATGCCTTGAAATACATCCACGGGTACACCTCCAATTGACTCAAATTATGTCAATTAGCCTATCAGAAGCCTCTAAATCCATGACATAATTTTCTGGAATTTTCCAAGCTGTTTCAAAGCACAGTCAACTTGTATGTAAACTTCTGACCCACTGGAATTGTGATACAGTGAATTATTAGTGAAATAATCTGTCTGTAAACAATTGTTGGAAAAATGACTTGTGTCATGCACAAAATAGATGTCCTAACTGACTTGCCAAAACTATAGTTTGATAACAAGACATTTGTAGAGTGGTAAAAAAAAGTGTTTTAATGACTCCAACCTAAGTGTATGTAAACTTCCAACTTCAACTGTATGCTTGAATGGCATTCACCTCTGCATGAACTAGCTAGTCCAAATATACATGTTCTCGGTGGTGTTTCTCCAACTTTGGCTCTGTTACATGATGACATTTTCCATGGCTTACGTGTAGTACGAAACTGGCATAAAGTTAACAAGTTAAGAAAGCAAACATGGTCTAAAAACAGCAACTTACAAGCTAACTAAACATGACTGTAGGCTGTTAGGGCATTAGCCTGATTTATGTTGCTATTATGGGCTTGTTTATCCGGTGTTTTCTCATTATAACCCACTTGTCAATTAGCCAAGTTCTCCATGTGGCGAACATTGCACTGTAAAATGGCAAACTGAAGTATCTGGGTATACTGTATGTGTGTTTGTGTGCGCGTGCGTGTGTACATGTGCATGTGTGTATGTGTGTGTGCGTGTAACATTGTCGCTTCTATGAAATTATGCAAATGCAATTAGAGTCTTTATATCTGTTCAAAGCTGTGGGGATGAAAGGAAGGCTGACTTGACCTGCTACAGATCACATCTTGTCTCTTCTGTGTGTTCAGCACAAGAATACCAATGTTAAACCACATAGAGGGGAGAGGGAAGGAGAGAGCGAGAGGGTGAGGGAAAAGGTGGGAGGGAGATGAGAGTTGGAGGAGGGGAGAGAGGAGAGCGAGACGGGGTGAGTGTTGGAAAAGGAGCGAGAGAGAGAGAGGAGAGAGAGAGAGGAGAGAGAGAGAGAGAGAGAGAGAGAGAGAAAGAGGAGAGAGAGAGAGAGAGAGAGAGAGAGGAGAAAGAGAGAAAGGAGAAAGAGAGAGGAGAAAGAGAGAGAGGAGAGAGAGGAGAGAGAGAGAGGAGAAAGAGGAGAGAGAGAGAGAGAGGAGAAAGAGAGAGAGGAGAAAGAGAGAGGAGAAAGAGAGAGGAGAAAGAGAGAGAGGAGAGAGAGGAGAGAGAGATGAAGCGAGATGGAGATAGAGGCAAAGAAGGCCACGTATGCTCAGGTGAAAGAAAGAGAGCACAAGAAGACGAAGAAGTAGATCATTTGAGTTGAAGTCAATATCTATGATGTGAATTGGATAGTATTAATCATCTCTCTCTCTCTCTCTCTCTCTCTCTCTCTCTGGGTTCTACACTATTATCAGTATCAGTAGTCTTTGAACTACGTCAATGCAAGATACTGCTTCCCACTTTATGTAGGCTGACTGTGGACCTCTGAGGTCAGGACCTTTTTAGCTCAGGAGGTACAGTAGTGCACATGCCTTGTAACTGCAGGGTTTTGCAGCATGGGTCAGGTTCTGATTCTCTTCCACATCTACTCATCTGATACATATTGCAGAGTCAAAGGATCAAATCATTGGATCACATCACTGATCTACATAATGAAGAGAAGATGTGAAGGGAATATAATGCAACAAATTCCACTTGACAACACAATCGAAGCTTAGGGTTGGGCTATTAAGAGAGACATGAGTGAAGGTTTTATACAGTACTGTCAGCGTTGGGCTATTGAGACAGATATGAGTGAAGTTTTTGTATAGTACTGTTAGTGTTGGGCTATTGAGACTGATATGAGTAAATGTTTAATACAGTGCTGTTAGTGTTGCGCTATTGAGACAGATTTGAGTGAAGGCTTTATTTCACAGAAAGCATCAGACATGACTAATGCCTTATTTAACTTGGCAGTGTTTCAGGGAGCTGAGGCGGGAGAAAACCTCCCGTTGAAAACGGAATACTGTCTGGCTGAAGAGAAATATGAGAAAATGAAGGAGCGAAGCAAACTGAGTCTTAGGGTTGTTTTTATCTTTTCTCCTGTGTTTGGCAGACGGGGAGATGAGTCAAGGAGATGTGTGCTGGCATATACGTGGCAGTAACACCTCTGAGTGTGCTCTTTAAGGAAACTTCATTTTGTCCCTGCTGGATAAATGGCTCGGCAGAATGACGTGGAGCCAAACACAATGTGACAGCACACAGGGGTTTAGAGGGGGTGCGTGTGAAGACAGTGTGTATGTGTGTGTGTGAGTGTGTGTGTGCGTGCGTATGGCCGGGGGGGCGTTGTGTTGTTGTTGTTGGGAGAGATATCAGCAATGTTATTAGTCAGACTTTTGATGCGAGTCAACATTTCAGACAAGAGACAAGCTGAAGCCCTATTGTTGCCTGAACCTAAACACATGAATCTATACAATATGCCTTCATAATACTAAATAGGGAACGCCAGTCTTTATTCACATCCCATGACACTGTAGTCTATTGTGAGAAGGGTTAACATCTGGGACACAATGCTATTTCACAATTCTCTAGACCGGGCCCATTGACTGTGATGAAGGTCTCTCTCTCTCTCGCTCTCTCTCTCTCTCTCTCTCTCTCTCTCTGTGTAATCATTAAGGTAGACATTTTCTTGTTTGGGTTTTAGAGCGTTCCCAGCTAGCTTCAAATCAAATCAAATCAAAATCAAATTTTATTTGTCACATACACATGGTTAGCAGATGTTAATGCGAGTGTAGCGAAATGCTTGTGCTTCTAGTTCCGACAATGCAGTAATAACCAACAAGGAATCTAACTAACAATTCCTAATCTACTGTCTTACACACAGTGTAAGGGGATAAAGAATATGTACATAAGGATATATGAATGAGTGATGGTACAGAGCAGCATAGGCAAGATACAGTAGATGGTATCGAGTACAGTATATACATGTGAGATGAGTATGTAAACAAAGTGGCATAGTTAAAGTGGCTAGTGATACATGTATTACATAAGGATGCAGTCGATGATATAGAGTACAGTATATACGTATGCATATGAGATGAATAATGTAGGGTAAGTAACATTATATAAGGTAGCATTGTTTAAAGTGGCTAGTGATATATTTACATCATTTCCCATCAATTCCCATTATTAAAGTGGCTGGAGTTGAGTCAGTGTCAGTGTGTAGGCAGCAGCCACTCAATGTTAGTGGTGGATGTTTAACAGTCTGATGGCCTTGAGATAGAAGCTGTTTTTCAGTCTCTCGGTCCCAGCTTTGATGCACCTGTACTGACCTCGCCTTCTGGATGATAGCGGGGTGAACAGGCAGTGGCACGGGTGGTAGATGTCCTTGATGATCTTTATGGCCTTCCTGTAACATCGGGTGGTGTAGGTGTCCTGGAGGGCAGGTAGTTTGCCCCCGATGATGCGTTGTGCAGACCTCACTACCCTCTGGAGAGCCTTACGGTTGAGGGCGGAGCAGTTGCCGTACCAGGCGGTGATACAGCCCGCCAGGATGCTCTCGATTGTGCATCTGTAGAAGTTTGTGAGTGCTTTTGGTGACAAGCCGAATTTCTTCAGCCTCCTGAGGTTGAAGAGGCGCTGCTGCGCCTTCTTCACGATGCTGTCTGTGTGAGTGGACCAATTCAGTTTGTCTGTGATGTGTATGCCGAGGAACTTAAAACTTGCTACTCTCTCCACTACTGTTCCATCGATGTGGATAGGGGGTGTTCCCTCTACTGTTTCCTGAAGTCCACAATCATCTCCTTAGTTTTGTTGACGTTGAGTGTGAGGTTATTTTCCTGACACCACACTCCGAGGGCCCTCACCTCCTCCCTGTAGGCCGTCTCGTCGTTGTTGGTAATCAAGCCTACCACTGTTGTGTCGTCCGCAAACTTGATGATTGAGTTGGAGGCGTGCGTGGCCACGCAGTCGTGGGTGAACAGGGAGTACAGGAGAGGGCTCAGAACGCACCCTTGTGGGGCCCCAGTGTTGAGGATCAGCGGGGAGGAGATGTTGTTACCTACCCTCACCACCTGGGGGCGGCCCGTCAGGAAGTCCAGTACCCAGTTGCACAGGGCGGGGTCGAGACCCAGGGTCTCGAGCTTGATGACGAGCTTGGAGGGTACTATGGTGTTGAATGCAGAGCTGTAGTCGATGAACAGCATTCTCACATAGTTATTCCTCTTGTCCAGATGGGTTAGGGCAGTGTGCAGTGTGGTTGAGATTGCATCGTCTGTGGACCTATTTGAGCGGTAAGCAAATTGGAGTGGGTCTAGGGTGTCAGGTAGGGTGGAGGTGATATGGTCCTTGACTAGTCTCTCAAAGCTCTTCATGATGACGGAAGTGAGTGCTACGGGGCGGTAGTCGTTTAGCTCAGTTACCTTAGCTTTCTTGGGAACAGGAACGATGGTGGCCCTCTTGAAGCATGTGGGAACAGCAGACTGGTATAGGGATTGATTGAATATGTCCGTAAACACACCAGCCAGCTGGTCTGCGCATGCTCTGAGGGCGCGGCTGGGGATGCCGTCTGGGCCTGCAGCCTTGCGAGGGTTAACACGTTTAAATGTTTTACTCACCTCGGCTGCAGTGAAGGAGAGACCGCATTTTTCCGTTGCAGGCAGTGTCAGTGGCACTGTATTGTCCTCAAATCGGGCAAAAAAGTTATTTAGTCTGCCTGGGAGCAAGACATCCTGGTCCGTGACTGGGCTGGATTTCTTCCTGTAGTCCGTGATTGACTGTAGACCCTGCCACATGCCTCTTGTGTCTGAGCCGTTGAATTGGGATTCTACTTTGTCTCTGTACTGACGCTTAGCTTGTTTGATAGCCTTGCGGAGGGAATAGCTGCATTGTTTGTATTCAGTCATGTTACCAGACACCTTGCCCTGATTGAAAGCAGTGGTTCGCGCTTTCAGTTTCACACGAATGCTGCCATCAATCCAAGGTTTCTGGTTAGGGAATGTTTTAATCGTTGCTATGGGAACGACATCTTCAACGCACGTTCTAATGAACACACCGAATCAGCGTATTCGTCAATGTTGTTATTTGACGCAATACGAAACATGTCCCAGTCCACGTGATGGAAGCAGTCTTGGAGTGTGGAGTCAGCTTGGTCGGACCAGTGTTGGACAGACCTCAGCGTGGGAGCTTCTTTTTTTAGCTTTTGTCTGTAGGCAGGTATCAGCAAAATGGAGTCGTGGTCAGCTTTTCCGAAAGGGGGGCGGGGCAGGGCCTTATATGCGTCGCGGAAGTTAGAGTCACAGTGATCCAAGGTTTTTCCGCCCCTGGTTGCGCAATCGATATGCTGATAAAATTTAGGGAGTCTTGTTTTCATATTAGCCTTGTTAAAATCCCCAACAATGATGAATGCAGCCTCCGGATAAATGGTTTCCAGTTTGCAAAGAGTTAAATAAAGTTCGTTCAGAGCCATCGATGTGTCTGCTTGGGGGGGATATATACGGCTGTGATTATAATCGAAGAGAATTCTCTTGGTAGGTAATGCGGTCTACATTTGATTGTGAGGAATTCTAAATCAGGTGAACAGAAGGATTTGAGTTCCTGTATGTTTCTTTCATCGCACCATGCCTCGTTAGCCATAAGGCATACACCCCCACCCCTCTTCTTACCAGAAAGGTGTTTGTTTCTGTCGGCGCGATGCGTGGAGAAACCCGTTGGCTGCACCGCATCGGATAGCGTCTCTCCAGGGAGCCATGTTTCCGTGAAGCACAGAACGTTACAGTCTCTGATGTCCCTCTGGAATGCTACCCTTGCTCGGATTTCATCAACCTTGTTGTCAAGAGACTGGACATTGGCAAGAAGAATGCTAGGAAGTGGGGTACGATGTGCCCGTCTCCGTAGTCTGACCAGAAGACCGCTACGTTTCCCTCTTTTTCGGAGTCGTTTTTTGGGGTCGCTGCATGCGATCCATTCCGTTGTCCTGTTTGTAAGGCAGAACACAGGATCCGCGTCGAGAAAAACATATTCTTGGTCGTACTGATGGTGAGTTGACGCTGATCTTATATACAGTAGTTCTTCTCGGCTGTATGTAATGAAACCAAAAATGACCTGGGGTACTAATGTAAGAAATAACACGTAAAAAAAACAAAAAACTGCATAGTTTCCTAGGAACGCGAAGCGAGGCGGCCATCTCTGTCGGCGCCGGAAGTTTATTCAGAGGTGGGGACTTTGTTGGAACGGAAAGCCATGAAGGGGTCTGGAGAACTTCTCAAGCGGTGTATTTAGGTTTGTGTATCTAGTTTTATGTGATTACCTCAATTGCATGTAAAAAAGCGCAGGAACGTGACAGGTTAATCCTTGACTGTTCTTCAACCACACTTGAACACATCAGGTCATGAGGTTCAGAGGCTTTAGCTTGCCATGCACATAACATATGGTTGTGACCGGGTCGCATATCTGTGGTCACCTCCGTCTCACCCTGGCCTCTTAAACCACGACCATTAGATCCATTTATACATCTCTGTTCCTCTGCCCTGAGTTCCAGACTCAGGGATTATACTGTAGTGTCCACCTCCATCTCTTTCATGAGCCTTTAAATCCCTGTTACACAAAGCAGACCGACCTCTCACACAGAAAATTTATGGGGGGGGGGGGGTACCAACGTACACAGAAACCATTTAAATAGTGTCAACTACCTAGTTGTCTGTAAAGAAGATAGCAGCCTACAGGGATATCTATCCGAAATGACAAATGATGCCTATGATACAGTATCTTAGTATATCCCAGTAAGACCCATTTTAATCCTTCTTAAGAGTCTATTGACATGCCTGTCCTGAACTAAAATATGAACGCAACATTTTCCTGAGTTACAGTTAAAATAAACAATAAATTCATTAGGGCCATACTTATGGATTTCACATGACTGGGCAGGAGCGCATCCACGGGTGGGCCTGGGAGGGCATAGGCCAACTCACTGGGGAGCCAGGCCCAGCCAATCAGAATGAGCTTTTCCCCCACAATACACACAGAATTACTGCTCAGCACCGGATGTGTAGGTCCTGGGCTGGCATGGTTACATGTGGTCTGTGGTTGTGAGGGTGATTGGACATACTGCCAAATTCTTTAAAACGACATTGGACGAGGCTTATGGTAGAGAAATTAACATTCAATTATCTGGCGACAGCTCTGGTGGACATTCTTGCAGTCAGCATGCCAATTGCTCACTCCCTCAAAACTTGAGACATCTGTGGCATTGTGTTGTGGTACAAAACTACACATTTTATAGTGGCCTTTTATTGTCCACAGCAAAAATTCCCCATTACAATCCACCAGTTTAAGCTAGAGGTGGCTGAGCTGTCAGACCATGAGACATCCTGAAAATCAGTCTTCTCATGAAATTGACTGTGGCGTCCGAACGGTTTGGCCTACAAATTAGGTTTACCTAAAACACATTTGCAGCAAGCAGTAGATGGATCGTAGTCTGTTGCTAGGAGACCTTTGTTGAATGGCTTGTAGCATTAGCGTTTTAGCGTACGGAGCCTTGCGTCTAGGTACAGCACAGGGGGATTTAAGGGAGATTTTAGTGGGGAGGTGAAAGCCGGTGAAAGGATAAGGAAGGAGAAAGCCCTGCTTAGCAAAGGGGAATAACAGGGATTGAGTTGAAAGGAGAGATGTCAGCTTACTTGATCCAATACTATTCTGTCTGTATGCTGATTTGCGAAGGTCCAACATCCGTTTTAGCCAAAGTACAGGAAGATAGAGCCCCTAAATAATTAACCCAACTTCGGAGGATTTGGGATTCTTTATGTTAAACTGTTCATATCCCAGGGATGACAGAGATGGATCGTCTCAGAGTCAAACACACACTCTTACACTCCTACACACACACACACACACACACACACACACACACACACACACACACACACACACACACACACACACACACACACACACACACACACACACACACACACACACACACACACACACACACACACACAGAAAATAAACGACCAGTCTCTTATAATGTAATGTATTGGGCGAGGAGAATAGATTAACATTTAATTTCCCCTAATTAGATGCAGGGGAGAACTGGGAGTAAGTACCAATTTTGTTAGTTTTTTTCCTAATTACTCAGAGATTGATAGAGCTAGAGACACAATATTTTATGACAAACGACATTGAAACATTGCTGCGTTGACTTGCTTCCATTCAGCCACAAGAGCATTAGTGAGGTTGGGCACTGATGTTGGGCGATTAGGCCAGGCCTGCCGTCAACATTCCAATTCATTCCAAAGGTGTTCGATGGGGTTGAGGTCATGGCTGTGTGCAAAAAGGTCAAGTTCTCCACACCAGTCTCGACAAACCATTTCTGTATAGACCTCCCTTTGTGCACAGGGGCATTGTCATGCTGAAACAGGAAAGGGCCCTCCCCAAACTGTTGCCACAAAGTTGGAAGCACAGAATCATCATTTCAAATTCCTTATATTAAGCAAACCAGACTGCATCATTTTCTTGTATTTTTTATTTCCTGATAGCCAGGCGCACACTCCAACACTCAGACATCATTACAAATAAAGCATGTGTGTTTAGTGAGTCCGCTAGATCAGAGCCAGTAGGGATGACCAGGGATATTCTCCTGATCAGCATGTGAATTTGACTATTTTCCTATTTTCCTGAGTACTTTTGGGTGTCAGGGAAAATGTAGTACATTATTTTCTTGAGGAATAGTGAAGCAAAAGTAAAGTCGTAAAAAATATCAAAAGTAAAGTACAGATACCCCCAAAAAGTACATTCAAGTATTTTTACTTAAGTACTTTACACAACTGCTCTTCGGTAACACCATTCTACTGCCAGTGTTTGCCTATGGCTATTGCATGGCTGTGTGTTCGATTTTATACACCTGTCAGCAACGGGTGTGGCTGAAATAGCCAAATCTACTAATTTGAAGAGATGTCCACACACACTATATACAGTGTACTGTATGTCCTCTACCATTAGCAACTGTAATTTCATTTCTAGGGTACATTTGTTTAAATTAAATAGACAGATAACAGAACTACCGCAACCAAGGTTTCCTTTAGGGAAATGTGACGTTGGACATTTGATCTGCAACATTTACATTTACCCGATATTTGAGAAATCTGCCGGACCGAAATGCATTGAGTAACTTGAAGAGGGCATCCATCCAACGCTGCTCAGAATGACAGAAATCACATTTAGATTATGGTAATTCATATTAGGAGAACATGCAAATCGAGGATGCACTGATGTGATGTCCTTCTTACTGAGTTCTGATGCGCGCTTTGAAAATGTTAGAATAACTGTCCACATGTACTTTTCCTCAGCCTACAAGACAATTAATGAACAGCTAAATCACTACCCCATTGCAATCTACTATCACCCATAGTAGAAAAGTTAGCCTATTCTATTGGTAAGCTTGTCGAGGAAGAAGTAGCCTATTTCAAACAGGCTCTGGGACAGTTGTGGGAAGATAGAGCCCAAATTCATACAACCTTTAGGCGTAGGCTACATATATGTATTTTTAAAAGCAATGAGTCTGATGCAACAGATCAGAGCGTTTAGCTTAACATTTTGATAAACTATTATTTCTTCACATTATAAGCACAGCAATACGCACAAGGCTATAGTCTACGGGCAAATGTTCATTCCATCATGCAATTAGCGGGAACACACCATTGCCAAAAGGGCATCTCACATGCAAGTGGTTTAATGAGACAGAGATGGAAATATCCGTTAGAAATTTAGAAATAGAGGAGATCTAATAGGCTACTTTAAAGCAAGGTAAGACATGCTTCATAATATGTACGAAAATGTTCAGGTTTCAAACAATTGAGTATGTGTTTAAAAATGCGTGGCCTATTGCCTCCAGCTCAATGCAAAGCAGTGTGTGAAGAGCTGATGAAGCCGGCACTCGCTCTGTCTGACAGAAAGGCTCTGTATCTGCATGCTGTATGGGTGTGATAAATAAGATACGTAACGAATATACTGTAGCCTACGCACACGGAAATTTAATTAGACACAATTATGCAAATTAATCTATAGACCGATAAGCGACCAGTCAATATTTTGGGCAAAAAAAAGCATTGTTCTTTTTTCTTCTCCTGGACATTTTATATATCGGCTTTACAAAAAAATGTATAGGGCAAAAGCCTGCTATTACCAGCTGACAGAAACCCTGACCACAATGTTACTTCTTTCCCAGCCGGCGGGGCAGGAGTAACACAGCCTTGGGAAGGAAGGAACAACTGGAAAGAAGTGCACAATATGTGTCTAATCTACATGTTTCTGTTGTGTAATGTTCATTACAATGTTCTATCAGACATCATTTCACATTTGTGTCAAATTTAAATAATTCATGATATAGGTTCAACATTTATGAAAATGTACTATGAGTGAACATCGCAATGTTCTTCAACCACAATATTTTGCCTTACAATATTAAATCGGTCTAAAATGGTTCACCTAATAGCTAACCATAATTTCCTTATCTCACTTTAAGGGGAATGCAGTAGGAGATGTTTTTCACCATTTTCAATGACTATTCATTCTTATCCCTACCAATCAGCTGAGGTCCAGCTGTCCTTGTCACGGGAGCTCCAGCTGTCCTTGTCATGCACGCTCCTCATGTCTTGATAGAATACACACTTTGATTCTCTTCACAAATGGGAATCTCATCATGCTTTTCACATTTCCATAGGCTTGACACAAGGTAATTGAACCGCAGAATCATAAAGGTAATTTGCAACCACTAACCTGCCGGTAAAAGCCTATGTGAGAAGCTGATCCATCACGTCAATTGATTAAGGCCTAATTCTAATGATGTCATATATATATTTAAAATATTCAGGCACTTGAGGGTATTTTGCTAACATTATAAAAGCAGTATGAACTAGATGAGACAATGGCCTGTGCTTAATTTTATTGTGTTAACATTGTATTACTTTCATCCCACCTGTCTCTCCTGTAACTTCTCCCAGGCTCACACTCAAGACTAACTGGCATGACACTTGAAACCCATGCTGTCATTTAGTCACTAGATGGGTAAACTCTACAACCAGAAAATCCTTCTGGGTCAGTTTTTTTAGTACCTACATCACTCAAAACAACCGTGTCGAAAAGTCTGTGAAAGATGGTCCGACTGAGCTGTTTTTTTGCAGGGAGCTTGTCCTCTTTTTGCAGGGAGCTTGTCCTCTCTCCTAAATAGATCATATGACCGGGACAGGCACGGGAATGTGTTTTTCCAGCAGTTTTACACTATTATCAAATCACAAACTGATTACAGTACACTCTTAGAGAAGAATGTGCTATCTAGAACCTAAAATGGTTATTAGTCTGTCCACATAGGAGATCCCTTTGAAGAACACTTTTTTGGTTCCATGTAGGACCCCTTCCACAGAGGGTTCTACATGGAGCCCAAAAGGGTTCTCCAATGGGGACAGCCGAAGAACCCTTTTGGAGCCCCCCCCCCCCCGGGGCCCACCGGTGTAACTGCTAAACTGCTTGTTAACTGTACACTGTACTACATGATTGTAGTGGGTTTACTTATAACTTTTGTCTTTTCCATTCACCCTCTGAATGGCACACATACTGTACACAATTCATGTGTCTGAATTGTCTCAATCATTCCTTAACCTGTCTCTTCCCCTTCGTCTACACTGATTGAAGTTGATTTAACAAGTGACATCAATAGGGGATCATAGGGGATCAATAGGGGATCTGTCATGGGAAAACACAGGTGTTCTTTATGTTTCGTGTACTCAGTGTATGTTAAGCCACACAGACTGTATTCATCTCATAGTAACTCACTAATTAAATTACTTCTCACGTGATGTGAATGTATAGCCTAGTTAAATCCTCCAGAGCCAAATGGTTTGTTATTCTCTGCTCTGGTCTCTGCCATAATATGAGATCACATTTCATGGATGTGCTCGCTAGGAAATGCCTGAATAATAGGGAAATGTGTGAAAACTCTGCCTTTTCCGCCTCCTTCACAAGTGCTGCTGTTTTTTAGAGTACTCCAAACATTTAACACCCAATGCAACAATGCAAATTGGACACCCTCTGGAGGTGGCGGAGGAGGAGAAAAAGTGAGAGAGAGAAAGAGAGAGAGAGAGAGAGAGAGAGAGAGAAAGAGAGAGAGAAAGAGAGAGAGAGACAGAGCGAGAGAAGAGAGAGTCTTCTTTACATACCAGAGCCTCAGACATTGGATGCAGTAAACACTCTTTTTATTTCTCCTCCTGGCCCCTTCGGGAATTATTTGTAGCCATGTCCTCCAACATCCCATTCTAATTGAGGGCCTTCCTTCGTTGCTCTCCGCCCGCCATGGCCCACTGTCTGCAACAGGATGTGGGATGTCCTCTGGGTCCCCTAAGGACAGAGACCCTGCTCCTCTGACACAGAGAACAACCCTCTCAGAGGACAGGCTGGAGCATCCTATTACATGTCTGTCTTTCTGTTTGACAGTCGGTCGGTCGGTCTGTGGACGAGGGAAGGATAGACGTCTGTCTGTCAGTTGGTTTGTCTGTCGGTCCGTGGATGAGGGAAGAAGAGAGGCCGTCTGATCTGCCTGTCGGTCTGTTTATTTGCTGGTCGGTCTGTGGATGAGAGAAGGAGAGAGGTTGGTTGGTCGGTCGGTGGAATCGGTCTGTCTCTCTGTCAGGTATGTCTGTCAGGTATGTATGTCTGCCTGTCTATGTCTGTCTGACCACTGGGCTTCATCCGTACATCCTTTCCTCCTTCTGTCTTCTCCCAGCCTCATCTTCCCCTCATTAGATAGGTGCCTTTTTCACAGCGTTGTGCAGGGATCGACAGTACAGCTGACCCGTTATGCCATACAAAAGAAGATGGGGAAAAAGAAGCTGAGAAATTACACAAATCTCTGTTTAGCTGGGGTGATTTATCACATGTACAGGGCCTTCAGAAAGTATTCATACCCTTCAACTTATTCCACATTTTGCGGTGTTACAGACTGAATTTAAAATGGATTCAACTGATGTTTGCTCTCTCCCATATACACACACACACAATAGCCCATAATGACAAAGGGAAAACATGATTTTAGAAATTAGAGCAAATCTATTGAAAATTAAACACAGAAATATCTCATTTACACAAGTATTCACACCCCTGAGTCAATACTTTGTAGAAGCACCTTTAGCAGTGATTACAGCTGTGAGTCTTTCTGGGTAAGTCTCTATGAGCTTTCCACACCTGAATTGTGTACATTTGCCTAAAATTATTCAAGCTCTGTCAAACTGGTTGTTGATCATTGCTAGGCAACCATTTTCAAGTATTTTAGAAGGTCAAGCATATTTAAGTCAAAACTGTAACTTAGCCACTCAAGAACAGAGTAGTTTTGGTCTCGTGTTTTAGGTTACTGTCCTGCTGAAAGTTGAATTAATCTCCCAGTGTGGGTTGGAAAGCAGACTGAAGCAGGTTTTCCTCTTGGATTTTGCGTGTGCTTAGCTCCATTCTGTAATTTTTTTGTCCAAAAAACTCCCCAGTCCTTAATGATTACAAGCAAACCCATAACATAATGCAGTCACCACTATGTAACGGTTTTCTTGCGGTGAAGGAGAGGCGGACCAAAACGCAGCGTGGTTTCTATTCATGGTTCTTTAATGAAGAAAACTATACATGAACAGACTAACAAAACAATAAATGTGAAAACCTAAAACAGCCCTATCTGGTGCAAACACAGAGACAGGAACAATCACCCACAAACACACAGTGAAACCCAGGCTACCTAAGTATGATTCTCAATCAGAGACAACTAATGACACCTGCCTCTGATTGAGAACCATACTAGGCCGAAACATAGAAATACACAAATCATAGAAAAACAAACATAGACTGCCCAGCCCAACTCACACCCTGACCATACTAAATAAAGACAAAACAAAGGAAATAAAGGTCAGAACGTGACACACTATGCTTGAAAATAATGTGTTGTGCTGGATTTGCCCCAAACATAAGACTTTGTATTCGGGACAAAAAGTAAATTGCTTTGCCACATTTTTTTCAGTATTACTTTAGTTCCTTGTGGCAAACAGGATGCATGTTTTGGAATATCTTACTCTGTACAGGATTCCTTCTTTTCACTGTGTCAGTTAGGTTAGCATTGTGGAGTAACTACAATTTTGTTGATCCATCCTCAGTTTTCTCCTGTCACAGCCACATGGTGAGATCACTGTGCGGTTTCATACCTATACTGCAACTGAGTTAGGAAGGACATCTGTGTCTTTGTAGTGACTGGGTGTATTGATACAGTATCCAATGTGTAATTAATAACTTCAACGTGCTCAAAGGGATATTCAATATCTTCTTCTTTTTTTTGTTGACCCATGTACCAATAGATGTCCACCTTTGATGTTGAATCTGTGTTTGAAATGCACTGCTCGACTGAGAGACCTTACAGATGTATGTATGTGTGGGTTACAGGGATGAGGTCGTCATTCAACAACCGTGTTAAACACTATTATCGAACACAGAGTTAGTCCATGCAACTTAATATGTGACTCATTTAGGCTTGCCATAACAAAGGGGTTGAATACTTATTGGCTCAAGATATTTCAGCTTTTCATTTTTTTAAATTATTTTGTAAAAAATTCAAAAAACATCATTCCACTTTGACAATATAGGGCAATGTATGACGGCCAGTGACATAAAATCTAAATGTTATCAACTTGAAATTCACCATGTAACACAACAAAATGTGGATGAAGTCAAGGGCGTGAAGACCTTTCTGAAGGTACAGTACTGTAGATGAGTCTGGATAAGGGAGATTGATGGTAGGCAATGTCAATCAAATTATAGTTGCGTTGCTAGGGATTTTTGCAAAGTCATCTGTCACAAGTGATGAACTATATAACCCTGGCCCAAACCCCAACTGAGCAAGCTGGCTACAGGAACATCTCCACAAGGGATTCACATTGAGAAGAGGGAAGAGCCAGACTCCTGAGGGGCGGCCGACCCAGTGTCTTATGGCTGACTGGAGGAGGCAGATAAAGGACTCCTGAGGCAGAACCCAGTGTCTTCTGGAGGAGGCATGGAGGAGTATAGATATATGATAGGGCGGGGCAGCAGGAGGAGTGGTGGAGGTGTACCTGAGCCTGGATATAATGCTAAAGAGGATAGGGAGATTACCTTAGGAAGCCTGGTACTAGTCAGAGAAGAAGAGAAGAGAAGAACCTCAGTCTGATGAAAGTGTTCATCAGTAGAAATGATTTAGAATAAATTGCAGTGATTCAGTAAATTAATAACGGTGGTTCAATGAACATGATGTTCAGGCAGTCAGTTTTGTGCTGTTCTATCTGACATCTTTTTTGTTTTAACTTCTTCAATATAGGGGGCGCTCTTTTAATTTTTGGATAAAAAAACGTTCCCATTTAAAACAATATATTTTGTCACGAAAAGATGCTCGACTATGCATATATTTGACAGCTTTGGAAAGAAAACACTCTGACGTTTCCAAAACTGCAAAGATATTGTCTGTGAGTGCCACAGAACTAATGCTACAGGCGAAACCAAGATGAAATTCCATACAGGAAATGCCCCAGATTTTGAATGCGCTGTGTTCCAATGTCTCCTTATATGGCTGTGAATGCGCCAGGAATGAGCCTACACTTTCTGTCGTTTCCCCAAGGTGTCTGCAGCATTGTGAAGTATTTGTAGGCATGTCATTGGAAGATTGACCATAAGAGACTACATTTACCATGTGTCCGCTTGGTGTCCTCCGTCGAAATTATTGCGCAATCTCCAGCTGCGTGCACTTTTCCATTTGGTTCAGAGGAGAAAGGCAACTGCCATGAATGATTTATCATCGAATAGATATGTGAAAAACACCTTGAGGATTGATTCTAAACAACGTTTGCCATGTTTCTGTCGATATTATGGAGTTCATTTGGAAAGAAGTTCGGCGTTTTAATGACTGAATTTTCGTTTTTTTTTCCAAACGTGATGAACAAAACGGAGCGATTTCTCCTACACAAATAATCTTTTTGGAAAAACTGAACATTTGATATCTAACTGAGAGTCTCCTCATTGAAAACATCCGAAGTTCTTCAAAGGTAAATTATTTTATTTGAATGCTTTTCTTGTTTTTGTGAAAATGTTGCCTCCTGAATGCTAGGCTTAATGCTATGCTAGCTATCAATACTCTTACACAAATGCATGTGTAGCTATGGTTGAAAAGCATATTTTGAAAATCTGAGATGACAGTGTTGTTAACAAAAGGCTAAGCTTGTGAGCCAATATATTTATTTCATTTCATTTGCGATTTTCATGAATAGTTAACGTTGAGTTATGCTAATGAGCTTGAGGCTATGATTACGCTCCCGGATACGGGATTGCTCGACGCTAGAGGTTAATGAGTTTAATGCTGCATCGAGTGTTGCTCTGATCTAATCAGTTATCGTGTGTCACATGGAGAAAACATCAAATCATCACCTTATGCAAATGTGTGGCATCTCACCTATCACTGTTTTCCTAGCAGTCTGTGTGACAACTCTGGTCTACTCTGGAATGGTTCACAACTTCTACCAAGGCATCATCAATATCATCCTCATCATTATCATCAGCATCATCCGGCGACAGAAATGGTAGCAGTTTTATGGACGCACAACCAATTGTACTCTTATGTGTTTTTTTGTTGTTGCGTTATTTGTAACGTATTTTGAACATAGTGTTTCTGCCACCGTATCTTACGGCAAAAAAAAGAGCTTCTGGATATCAGGACAGCGATCACTCACCTCGGATTAGACAGAGATTTTTTCTTCAATGAACAAGACGCACCGGACATACTCTGTACACCCGACAAGGCCAACATCCCACTTTTTGACAAGAGGAAGAGACGCAGGTACAGAGAACACAGAGCGGGTTGTCTCGTAAGGATCCACAGAAGGCGAGTGGGAAAGCTGCCGTAACCGTCAATATTACTCACCAGCGTGCAATTATTGGTCAAAACGCGGTATGTGTCACGACTCTCATGGGTTGAAGAAGGAGACCAAGGTGCAGCGTGATAGGCGTTCATAATATTTATTGAACTGAACACCGCAACAAAATAACAAAGTAGGAAAACGAAAGCGCACAGTTCTGTCAGGCAACTAAACAGCTAAACAGAAAATAACTACCCACAAAACACAGGAGGGAAAAAGGCTGCCCAAGTATGATTACCAATCAGAGACAACGATAGATAGCTGTCCCTGATTGAGAACCATACCCAGCCAAAATATAGAAATAAAGAAACGAGAATGCCCACCCTAGTCACATGATCACGAATATCCTACCAATGGGACATCAAAAACTGTAATATCTGATGTTTCAAGGAATCGTGGCTGAATGATGACATGGATATTCAGCTAGCAGGATATACGCTGGCTAGATAGAACAGCACACTCTGGTAAGACGAGGGAGAGCGGTCTGTGCATATTTGTAAACAACAGTTGGTGCACAAAATCTATGGAAGTCTCTAGAAGTCTCTAGACTTGAAGTAGAATATCTTATGATAAGCTGCAGACCACACTATTTGCTAAGAGAGTTTTCAGCTAAACTTTTCATGGCTGTTTATTTACCACAGATGGATTCTGGCACTAAGACCGCACTCAGTCAGCTGTATAACGAAAAAAGCAAATAGGAAAACGCTCACCCAGAGGCGGCGCTCCTAATGGCCAGAGAATTTAATGCAGGGAAGCTTTAATCAGTTCTATCAACATGTTAAATGTGCAACCAGACAGAAAATATTCTAGATCACCTGTCCTCCACACACAGAGACGTGTACAAAGCTCTCCCTCGCCCTACATTTGGTAAATATGATAACAATTATATCCTCCTGATTCCTGCTTACAAGCAAAAATTAAAGCTGGAAGAACCCGTGACTCGGTCGGTAAAAAAGTGGTCAGAGGAAGCAGATGCTAAACTAAAGGACTGTTTAGCACAGACTGGAACATGTTCCATTCTTCTGATGGCATTGAGGAGTGCACCAGATCAGTCACTGGGTTCATCAATAAGTGCATCGAGGAAGTCGTCCCAACAGTGACAGTACGTACATACTCCAACCAGAAGCCATGGCTTACAGGCAACATTCGCACTGAGCTAAAGGGTAGAGCTGCCGCTTCAAGGTGCGGGACTAACCCGGAAGCTTATAAGAAATCCTGCTATGTCTTCCGACGAACCATCAAACAGGCAAAGCGTCAATACAGGGCTAAGATTGAATCGTACTACACCGGCTTTGACACTCGTCTTATGTGGCAGGGCTTGCAAACTATTTCAGACTACAAAGGGAAGCACAGCCGCGAGCTGCCCAGTGACACGAGACTACCAGACAAGCTAAATCACTTCTATGCTCGCTTCGAGGCAAGCAACACTGAGGCATGCATGCATGAGAGCATCAGCTTTTCGGGACGACTGTGTGATCACGCTCTCCATAGCTGACGCGAGTAAGACCTTTAAACAGGTCAACATTCACAAGGTTGCGGGGCCAGACGGATTACCAGGATGTGTGCTCCGGGCATGTGCTGACCAACTAGCAAGTGTCTTCACTGACATTTTCAACATGTCCCTGATTGACTATGTAATACCGACATGATTCAAGCAGACCACCATAGTCCCTGTGCCCAAGAGCACTAACATGCCTAAATGACTACAGACCCGTAGCACTCACGTCCGTAGCCATGAAGTGCTTTGAAAGGCTGGTAATGGCTCACATCAACACCATTATCCCAGAAACCCTAGACCCACTCCAAATTGCATACGGCCCAAACAGATCCACAGATGATGCAATCTCTATTGCACTCCACACTGCCCTTTCCCACCTGGACAAAAGGAACACCTACACCTCAGTGGTGCGTGTTCAGTCCCTTCCTGTACTCTCTGTTCACCCACGACTGTGTGGCCAGGCATGACTCCCACACCATCATTAAGTTTGCAGATGACACAACAGTGGTCGGCCTGATCACCAACAACGACTAGACAGCATATAGGGGGGAGGTCAAAGACCTGGCCGGGTGGTGTCAGAATAACAACCTATCCCTCAATGCAACCAAGACCAAAGAGATGATTGTGGACTACAGGAAAGGTGTAGCTAGCACACCATTCTCATCAATGGGGCTGTAGTGGAGCAGGTTGAGGTTGAGTGTCCATATAACCAAAAAACTAGAATGGTCCAAACACACCAAGACAGTCATGAAGAGGGCATGACAAAGCCTATTCCTCCTCAGGAAATAAAAAGATTTGGCATAGGTCCTCAGATCCTCAAAACGTTCTTCAGCTGCAACATCGAGAGCATCCTGACTGGTTGCATCACTGCCTGGTACGGCAACTGCTAGGCCTCAGACCGCAAGACACTACAGAGGGTAATGTGTACGGCTCAGTACATCACTGTTTCTAAGCTGCCTGCCATCCAGGACCTCTACACCAGGCGGTGTTAGAGGAAGGCTCTAAAAATTGTCAAAGACCCCAGACACCCCAGTCATGGACTGTTCTCTCTACTACTGCATGGCATGCAGTACCGGAGTGCCAAGTCTAGGACCAAAAGGCTTC
Organism: Oncorhynchus masou masou; assembly: GCF_036934945.1. NCBI lineage: Eukaryota > Metazoa > Chordata > Actinopteri > Salmoniformes > Salmonidae > Oncorhynchus > Oncorhynchus masou. The sequence continues at coordinate 61,524,655 of NC_088243.1, read as the reverse complement.
CCAACAGTTTTTACCCCCAAGCCATAAGACTCCTGACCAGGTAATCAAATGGCTACCCGGACAATTTGCATTGTGCGCATCCCCCCAACCCCTCTTTTACGCTACTGCTACTCTCTGTTTATCATACATGCATAGTCACTTTAACTATACATCAATGTACGTACTAACTCAATTAGCCCGACCAATCGGTGACCCCGCACATTGGCTACCTCAACTATCTGCATTGTGTCCAGCCACCCACCATCCGCCAACCCCTCTGCTATGCTACTGCTACTCTCTGTTTATCATATTTGCATAGTCACTTTAACCATACCTACATGTACATACTACCTCAATCAGCCCGACTAACCGGTGCCTGTATATATCATCGCTACTGTTATAGACTCGCTACTGTATATATAGCATCACTACTGTTATTTTTCACTGTCTTTTTTTACTGTTGTCTTTATTTCTTTACTTATCTATTGTTCACCTAATACCTTTAAAAAAAACTTTATGCCTGTAAGTTTGCATTTCACTGTAAGATTTACCTGTTGTATTTGGTGCACGTGACAAATACACGTTGATTTGATTTGGTCATTGTTGTGACCATACCGAACGTCATTATCAAAATCTTCTTTCTCGTCTTCCTCTTTCATCATCATCATACATCATTGAACATGGAGCTCCTGGCACTTGATTGTGACATCTAATAGGGGCCTGCCACCATCTCCCTTCCCCTCCCTCTACCTCCCCCTGTCTCTCCAAGTCATAATCACTGAGACATCCTGCCAGACCTTCCTCTTCAGAGGGTTCTCCTGTGACAGGCAGCAGGGCTCTGGGGCTGGGGGGCCTTCATCCTGACACAGACTCTCTCTCCTTCAGGCCCCAGGTCTTTACCTGAGAGCTACAGTACGGTCAACTACAGCCTCCCTCCTTCTCTCTCTCTGAAGCCATTGGCATAGTGAGTGGCTCAGATATGTAATATTATATTGGGTTAACCTGAGGTAAGTGACAGAGAGAGGGGAAGGGGGGGGGGGGTGGAGAGAAAGAGAGAGGGAGAGAACAGAGAGATAGAGGACTGACAGAGAAATCTACTCAAACTGCCTGAAGTACTTAAAAGGTCCCATGCAGCCGTTTTATGTCAATCAAATAATTCCTGGGTAACAATTAAGCACCTTACTGTGATTGTTTTCAATTAAAAGTATTCAAAAGAAACAAAAATAGCTTCTTATCGAAGGACAATTTCTCAAGCAAGAGTTTTACTAGAACTGTCTAGGAGTGGTCTAACTTAGGGAGGCAAAAATGAGCTGTTATTGGCAGAGAGGTTTGGATCTGTCTTTATTATTGGTATATTAAATAGGTCTATTACCGCATGGTGATGTCACCATGGAAGGACAAAACTCCATCCCACCAAAACAGGCTGATATTTCAGGTGGTCTTTCCAAACAGCTTACACTTACAGTTTTTCTCCCCCAAAATATGCTGGAAATACCCAATACCATGACACACTTAGATATTCCATCTAACTTCATCAATATGCAGAGCGGTTCCCCAGTAAAGAAAATGATGGCGGCAAGCAAACAATAAGATGGACTCAATAATTCACCTGCGGTGCATTTATAGACTTGAAAAGAGAGGGGCAGAATGCGTGAGAGAGAACGTGAGAGACTGAGTCAACGAGACGGAGGAGCGAGCAATGTTAGAGAGCAGGAGTGAAGGAGTGACTTCCCACTGGGCAGAAATGGGTTGAATCAACGTGGTTTACACGTCCTTTCAATGAAATGACTTCGAACCAATGTGGAATAGACGTTGAATTGACGTCTGTGTCCAGCGGGATGATTGAATGAGAAACAGCAGGAGCTTAATGTGGGTTGCAGATGCTTTGCTGTATAATATGGAGGATATAATGGCGTTGTAAATCTGCCTGGGAAATCTAAGGAGTTTTTATCTCCTGTGACAGATTCAGACCGCTAACAAAGGGCAAAAAAAAGTGCCTTGATCTACAGTCTCATTCCAATGACGGATGACATGTCCTTCGTACCAAACATCAACACAACCGTTGTTGCTCCAGTGAGGACGATTTTATAACACACTCACACGTGCGCGCACACACACACACACATAATGAGTGTATGAGTAGGATTGGTGATGATATCAAGTGGTCATCTACATTTTGAGGTTAAGATGCATTGTGCATGAGGGGAACAGAGTAACAGCATGACTATGATGTGGGGCACCAGAAGAGAAAAGCAGTTGATGTGACATTTTGGGTCTGGCTCAATGTAATTGTCTCCTCCTCCTATTCCTTGTCTTCCTCTTCCTCTTCCTCCTCCTCTTCCTCCTCCTCCTTGTATTCCTTGTCTTCCTCTTCCTTCTCCTCCTCCTCCCTTTATTCCTTGTCTTCCTCCTCCTCCTATTCCTTGTCTTCCTTCTCTTCTTCCTCCTCCTTTTTCTTGTCTTCCTCCTCCTCCTCCACTTTGTCCTCAGTGTTATTATAAATAATTTCAGAGATCAGATCTGTGGCATGTGGAAGCGGCCACCCAGAGCAGAGGTCTCAGGGGTGACAGGCTCGGAGTTCCCATTTATAATGTCCTTGAGGGGAAGCCTCACATGTAATATGTCTGTCTGTGACTGTGGCCTTTGTGCTGGGAGAATCAAGATACAAACAGTCGGCAATGTGTGTGTGAGGTCGACCCTGGCAGTGAGGACTGGGATGAAAAGCTGGCTGTATGAATGTGTTTACTGTTTGTGTGTGTGGGTGAGTCATTCCCTTTTATTAAAGTATCTGCAAACCATTATACTTATCTCTCTCTCTGTGTGTGTGTGTGTGTGTGTGTGTGTGTGTGTGTGTGTGTGTGTGTGTGTGTGTGTGTGTGTGTGTGTGTGTGAAGCTGTCTGTCTTTCAGTCTGTCTGTCAGCTCTATGGCCTTCATTAGGGTCCAACCAGAGGGACACAGAGGATGTCATTAGTGAAGATGCTCTGGAGGCCATTAGACCCTCAGACTAGTTACTGCACTCAACCACATCTAGTATTCTCACCGCAAATACAGTCAGTCTGTAACGGTTTTCTTTTGGTGAAGGAGAGGCGGACCAAAACGCAGCGTGGTGGTTATTCATATTTAATTTAAAAAAGACACTATACATGACTAAACTAACAAGAACCTAGAAACCTCAAACCAGCCCTATCTGGTGCAAACACAGAGACAGGAGCAATCACCCACAAAACCCAACACCAAACAGGCTACCTAAATATGGTTCCCAATCAGAGACAATGGCTAACACCTGCCTCTGATAGAGAACCATATCAGGCCAGACATAGAAATAGACAAACAAGACATCCAACATAGAATGCCCACTCAGATCACACCCTGACCAAACAAAACATAGAAACATACAAAGCAAACTATGGTCAGGGTGTGACACAGTCTCATCCACTGGTATTAGACAGGCTCTCATTTAGTTATCATAGGCACTCAACCACATCCCGCATTACCATTACATACAGGCGACATACTCTCTGATTGTACATCTGCTTGTATTGCTAGTTATCAAATACATCCAGCATACCATCACATATATACTCTGTCATCTTACTTATCATACTCAAACACATTCAGCATCTCCACTCACTCTCTTTTGAATTATCATACACACACAACCAGCTCTCTTACTGCCTCTACATACAGATGTAGGATTGTTAATTTGATCTCCTTGTTGCAGAACTTTACTGCAATGCAGAAAATGTAAAAGTGTAGTTTATCTTAGTTATAAAAAGGCTTCTGAAGCTTGTAATTTCCACTTTGAAATGTCAAAATGTATTTTCTCTTACAAAAAAAATGTATAAATTCCTACAAAAATGTTCTTGAATTATGAATCACATAATAATTCACATTTCCCGTTGCTGCCGGATTATCCTGCATCTGTACCGCTCTCGCTCTGTGATCTGTTGATGTTAGTACCTAATATCAACTAGCTCTCACAGACTCACTTCAGAATTAGATCTTCATCCATGTTTCTTGAACTTCAAATTTCGAAGTTATTGTAAACGTCAAATGTTGAATTGTTTAAGGTTAAAGTGGAACTGACAGTATTTTCACAACACAAAATCTTGTAAAAAAATATGTTCATATCCACCTCCTGGAAGTACATGACACTTTTTTTAAATGTCTGAGAAGCGTGCGCTTAGATATGGTAATTTTCCCATTTTCATAAATTCTTTGAATGTTTGGGAATTACGTATACTTATTTTGTGAAAATTCTATAGCAATATAGATTGGGAAAGCGGCCGTGCATTTGGACAATTAATAGACACTGCAGTAAATAAAACCAAATAAAGTATCTGTCTAATAGCCAATCAGAGCTAGAGTAGGCCTTTATGCAAACAAGCCGTATGCCGCCAAGGCCTGCCTTAATTCACTTTGAACTGGACTGTGTGTTTACAGGGAGTAGCAACAGGGTGACTTTAGATCACTAGAACGCTTTCGCCAAAAGCCACTAAATACACATGAATGGATTTCTGCAAATGGACATCAACAACAACAAGGTCAACAAGATCAATAACTAATGCTAGCCATAGCAAGATGAGCTAAAATTTAATGAAGGAACGTTAGATAAACCCTCTCAAACGTTTTCAGCTAGTTGGTCGTCAAAATTGCAGTAATAAATGATGGACAATTTTGCCTACTCATGCTTCTGCAGCTTGTCTGCCAAAGCATGCTTGTCTCAACCAAGTAACCAAGCTAACTGGATAAAGTTGGCTAGCTTGCTAACTAGCTACATCCAGACACAAATGAGAGAAAACCTTACTCTGACCATTTTACTCACCCTAGCTTAGCTGGTAAGCTGTTTACCAGTTATCTAGAGTGTTCATGACTAACTATTACTTTTTTTGCCTACGTTTGCCTACGTCATATTCAGTGGGTGTTGTGTGGTAAATGAATTAGTTATCCTGTGCTCTGGCACACTCAGACGAGAGTGCTCTAAAATTAGAGCAGAGAGCCAGAGTGAATTTGCTAACGCAATAGATATGCTGACTGGATAAAAGTCATTCAAAGTTCTTGATAGCTATCCAAATGACACCTGCATCTCTAGCTGTGTGTATAGCCATCAAAAAAAGATACGAGGGGAAAAACTCAGTCAATCCCCACTCATCCAATGACATAACATCCTCCTAGCTGCTACCTAGCTATCAAGCTAACGTTAGACTCCGTGTTTTTAGCTTGTTACATAAATAGATACGCTAACCCATTAGCCACGTTATGACTAACTTGTGATTATTGCCCTTGTTTGTTTGATTATAGTGACATTCCCAGCCTTAGTTACATTTTTCAGGTTTTGTCCAAAATATTGAGCCGTTGAAACCTAAACAGTGCATCCCAAATGGAGGCAGAAAACAATGTACGAGGCCAGCTGTAATGTACAACATGATATAAATCTATTTGGGACTGCCAAGAAATGTATTGGGGAAATATATTAATCATGCATTGCACTGCATCCATCTATTCTGCCAACAATGCCTTAGTGTACGTCACGGAATGTTGAGTCAAATATAACCTATTTTTAAAACCTCTTATTAAGCTATTTTTGTAGCATGAACTGGGAATTTTATATTTTTTACTGATATTATGATTGTCTGTTTTTTTCCATATATGCAAGTAGTTATTCCACTTTAAGTTTAGGCCTTAACTCCGAATATGAAAGTTAAGGATTAAGTTATGACGTTAACTCCACATTTTTAAGTTTAGGATTAAGTTTAGGCATGTTTAAGGTAAATGTTAAGGTTTGGGATAGGCTTAAAACTAAAATAAAGGTTTTATTGCTGTATTTGAACTTGAAACCTTGTGAATCAAATGCTTATGCCCATCTGCATGCCCATCTGGAATGCTCCGGAAGGTCTGTCCACAGTGCTCACTGTTTCCCCCTAGTGGTCGGTTTCGAGGTCCTCAGACATGGATGGATGTCGAATACTGACTTGTATCATGGGTGACCTGGCTGCTTAAAACCTCTTGAAACTCTGGGGGCGCAATTTCTTTTTGGATGAAAAACGTTCCCGTTTTAAACAAGATATTTTGTCACAAAAAGATGCTCGACTATGCATATAATTGATAGCTTTGGAAAGAAAACACTGTGGGTGCCCTAGAACGGGAGCTACAGGCAAAACCAAGATGAAACGGCAACCAGGAAATGAGCAGGATTTTTGAGGCTCTGTTTTCCATTGTCTCCTTATATGGCTGTGAATGCGAGAGGAATGAGCCTGCCCTATCTATCGTTTCCCCAAGGTGTCTGCAGCATTGTGACGTATTTGTAGGCATATCATTGGAAGATTGACCATAAGAGACTACATTTTCCAGGTGTCCGCCCGGTGTCCTCCGTCGAAATTGGTGCGTCATTTTCAGCTGCTGGTATTTTTCCATGCGAGGGGAAAGCAGGCTTCCACGAACTGCATATCAATGAAGAGATATGTGAAAAAACACCTTGAGGATTGATTCTAAACAACGTTTGCCTTGTTTCGGTCGATATTATGGAGTTAATTCGGAAAAAGTTTGACGTTTTGGTGACTGAATTTTCGGTTTGTTTCGGTAGCCAAATGTGATGTACAAAATGGAGCGATTTCTCCTACACAAAGATGCTTTCAGGAAAAACTGAACATTTGCTATGTAACTGAGAGTCTCCTCATTGAAAACATCCGAAGCTCTTCAAAGGTAAATGATTTTATTTATTTGGTTATCTGGTTTTTGTGAAAATGTTGCGTGCTAAATGCTATGCAAAATGCTAAGCTAGCTTGCAATACTCTTACACAAATGATTGATTTGCTATGGTTCAAAAGCATATTTTGAAAATCTGAGATGACAGTGTTGTTAAGAAAAGGCTAAGCTTGAGAGCAGGCATATTATTTTCATTTCATTAGCTTATTTTCAGAAATCGTTAACGTTGCGTTATGCTAATGAGCCTGAGGCTTTATTCACGATCCCGGATACGGGATGGGGAGTATCAAGAGGTTATTAATATAATCATACACCCTTGTCTCTGGGACAATACTCTGAAGTTCCTTGTTCTCTATGAATGGTGATAAATCACTGTAATGCTCTGATTTCATAACATATCATACTGTGGGTGTTCACCTTGTGGTGTCATCAGTCTTCAAAGATGAATTCATGATGGGTTCACTGGTTATCGATCCCAGTGTCCTTCAATACTGCATGGACACCAATTTGTAAAAAAAAAAGTAAGATAGTGAAAAACCGCTGTGTTCATCGGGGAAAACACAGGATTCCATTCTCCTAATGATTGACTGGTGCCATGCTTACAAAATGAGTAATCAACAATGTGAAAGCAACAAGAAGAAACACCATTACAACTAAAGCTGACCTGTCTTTGTGTGTAACGGCTTCAGAGGTAAATGGTGCTGAATCAGCTGGCGTACCATTAACAAGGGCTCTTTGTGTACAGAAACACAAACAGCAGGCTATCCCTTGTGGTGTCTGCAGGTCACAATTACCTTCAGCACTCCTTGGTCCCAATAACAGGCAACCTCACAGTCCACCACCGCCTCACTTTGTTCCTATAAAGGTGTCAGTTTGAAACAGTCTTAAGGCTTGTTAGCGATCATAATTGCCAGTTGTTTTGGGGTGGAAGGCTGGATAAAGACCCAGAGGATTAAACACAATCATTGTGAGAATGCTCCGGAAGGTCTGGAAGGTAAGCTACCTGACTGTACTGCAGCTCACAGTCTAGGGTCCAGTCCCCGTGTGCTTTGGCGATCATTTGTTTCAGTTTTCGCTGGGCTGACTGAAGGCACACCAGGCCTGGAGGAGCAGAGGCTAGACCATACAGGGGAGGGAGAGGGGGCGATCCCTGAGAAAAACACTGTGTGCTATGATGTAAGAAACATATTAAGGTCTTTTAGAGCTTTCTTGCGAGAGAAGAAAACAGCATTACTTGGCATGAGAGACTAAAAATGTGTTTCATTCACTGTCGGTTTGGTCTGATCGAACGTAAATGTTTTTGTATCATTAGAAGGGGTCCGATTTTATTATTTGACAGTCAGGTAAACAAATAATTTTCTTATAATTAACTTAGATGAATTGTTGAGGGGAAATAAAATGAAAGGACAAAATCAGTGAGCAGTTACACACATCAAAATGAAAATTTGTATTTATTTTTTTTAACAAAATAAACTTTAAAAGGGAGAAGAAATCCAACTTCAAACACCAAATGTCCCTCAAATGTAAATTTGACAACGTTAAAAGCATGGAAGGTGGACTCGATCTGATTAGTCATGTCAATCAATCACCACAGTCTCTGGAGACCCTCTCTGTCCCCCTCTCCGTCAGTCAGTCAGTGAGCAGTCAGCTGAGTGGTGTGGTAGGGTGCAGGAGGATTATCTAAAAGGGAAATAATCATGAATCTCGTGAAGACTTAAGCTGTCCATATAGAAGTGAATTGTGTGTTGGGTGGAGGGGCTGTAGCATATAGTGATTTGATCTCATAATCATAATTCATGCTGCCCCTATGGAGAAACTTCATCAATATCTCACACTAAAAGACCCAACAGAGTGGCTGGCTGGCTCCGTGTCAAATCAGATTTCCATATAGTGTTTACGGCTGGCCACTATCTTAATTTGATACACAGGGAGGTTTGGGTCAGGATAGCACTCATGTATCCAAAGATCTGCTTGAGCAAGACTTCTGAAACCAACACTCCTAACAGGCCTAGTCCAAACGAAAAGGAATAGCAGCTTAGTCAAATACAGCATTGTTCAACACTTGTAGCGTAGGCTCATTTAGGGTTAAATAAAATAAACTGATGTTTATTAAGTGACTCCAATGCTTTTGACAGTATATTACACCGATTGGTGTTTTTAAATCACTGATGAAGGATTTTGAGGCTGACTCTCTGACCTGTCAATATTTTTAATTTGCTGTTTTTGATTTTGTTATACTCTTGTGAATTCAATGGTTGTTACTAGATTACTTGTAGTTTTTCATGTTGTCTGTCTGTAATTTTTGTAATGACTTGGAGATGCCTATCTTGGCCAGGACGCTCTTGAAAGCAATATTTTCAATCTCAATGAGCCACTCCTGGTTAAATAAAGGATAAATAAAATAAATAAAAATGGACCGTCTTGCGAAATTAAGATAATATTCTCTTTTTTTTTTCCCACTGGCTCCATGCCTTGATATCTTCACATCATACTATCTTCCTCTATCCTTCTATTCCTAACTCTGTCCTTCTCTTTCTATTACCATTCTCTCCCTCAATCACTTTCCCTCCAATCCCTAGCCTCCCTCTCGTGCTTTCTCTCTGTGTTTTATCATGCATCAAACCAAGGGTGTCTGACGAGCAGATCAGTCAGGACACATTTAATGAAGTCCCTCTCCTTCATCGTTAGAGTGAAATAACTAATATATCTCTCTCTACCCCTACCACTCTTTCTTTCTCTACCCCTCCCTCTCAATCTCTCTTTATCTCTTCTCTATCTTTCACCCTTTCTCTCTCCTACTCTCACTCTCTCGTCCCTGTCTCTCATCCCTCTCTCTCGTCCTCTCTTGCCCCTCTCTCTTGTCCCTCTCTCTCAACCCTCTCTCTCGTCCCCCTCTCTCATCCCTCTCTCTCGTCCCCCTCTCTCATCCCTCTCCCTCGTCCCCCTCTCTCATCCCTCTCCCTCGTCCCTCTCTCTCATCCCTCCCTCTCTTCTTTCAAGTCACTCCCTCTTCTACTGGGTCCCCCTCACACACCCCTTTTTATTCCCCTCTATTCTCTTATTCATAATCAATATGCCATTGACTTTGAATACAGTCTTGAATACAGTATGGCAGCGTTTTACTAAGGTCAAAGTCACAGAAGAATACATGGTGAGAGAGAGAATAAAAACTGTAACACTACTAAGGCGTTCAACTGACCACCATGCAGATGTATCAGCGGTTCTAGCGTTCTGGTATTAGTGCATCCTTCCTTGGAGATAAGAGTGATCCTCTCTCTCTCTCTCTGCATGCTCCCTATTATTTCGCAGCACGGCCTCAAAACACCTTGCCTGAGCTCTCCTAATCCAGATTTATGCAAAGCAGCCGCAGAGTTATGCCAAAATTGCTTAGATGTGCGAACAGTTATGCTAATTTCATTTTACCTCCCCAGAAATAGCACGGCACAACCATATGACTTGTGTAGTTAATGAATCAGTTTAAAATCCAATAAGACTGTTCACACCTCATCAAATCTCAATTACCATCTATGACTTTAAGCTGCCTGCTTACAATCTACATCAAAACTTGTTTCGGGTAAATGACAATTAAGCAAGGTAAGGAGGGGAAGTTTGTCTGTTACTAGATCACAAAACACAGGGTGAAATATACAGTGAAGCCTTGAAACACATTTACACATTTACAGTCTTGGAGCCAACAGCTAGGTGTTCTTCTTGTGTATGCTTCCGTCACACACTTCACACTCTTTAGAAGTGAGCATTCTTGCACTCCGCACATGTATTATCAGTTCCCTCCCCACAGCTGTGTGACTGGCCGCGTGTGTTCCGGTTAAAGAGGGTTTGATGACATCACGTGAAGGAAAGTGGAGGATGGCATGCCTCCCTGCCAGCTGTAGAAATACCGCCTTCTGCCTGACTGCCTGTATCACTGCCTGCCATCCCACATGCCTGCCTGAATGCCTACAAGCCTGCCCCCTTGTGATCTGTGCACAAATATAGATTAGTTTAGAAATTCATTAGCCTAGTCATTATCTGTCATTGGCATGTGTCACACCATAACAGGCCCCCATGGGAACGCAGGACTGGTGAGCGATAAACAGAAGTTATTCATTTCAGCCTTTCAGTGTGGATGAGGCAAGGTTCTCAGGGAGTGGGGGAGGAAAGGGAGGGAGACAGAGAGTGAGAGAAAAGGGGGTTGTCGTAGCTAGCATGCTTGAACAGCAGGAGATGCCAACAGCATTCTGAACATCTGTTGGTGCTTCCCAGATTTGGAGCAGCACCACTACAAACAAATCCCTACTCCTACATTTCCGAACATGCCGAGTGTGTCTTGAAGAGCGAGACAGCAGGCCAGACGGTTCCTACATGGATCTGCAGAGTGTGTCTGGAAGAGTGAGCCAGCAGGCCAGACAGTTCCTGTATGTATCTGCAGAGTGTGTCTGGAAGAGTGAGCCAGCAGGCCAGACGGTTCCTGTATGGATCTGCAGAGTGTGTCTTGAAGAGTGAGCCAGCAGGCCAGACGGTTCCTGTATGGATCTGCAGAGTGTGTCTGGAAGAGTGAGCCAGCAGGCCAGACGGTTCCTGCATGGATCTGCAGAGTATGTCTGGAAGAGCGAGCCAGCAGGCCAGACGGTTCCTGCATGGATCTGCAGAGTATGTCTGGAAGAGCGAGCCAGCAGGCCAGACAGTTCCTGCATGGATCTGCAGAGTGTGTCTGGAAGAGCGAGCCAGCAGGCCAGACAGTTCCTGCATGGATCTGCAGAGTGTGTCTGGAAGAGCGAGCCAGCAGGCCAGACAGTTTCTGCATGGATCTGCAGAGTGTGTCTGGAAGAGTGAGCCAGCAGGCCAGACAGTTCCTGTATGGATCTGCAGAGTGTGTCTGGAAGAGTGAGCCAGCAGGCCAGACGGTTCCTGCATGGATCTGCAGAGTATGTCTGGAAGAGCGAGCCAGCAGGCCAGACGGTTCCTGCATGGATCTGCAGAGTATGTCTGGAAGAGCGAGCCAGCAGGCCAGACGGTTCCTGCATGGATCTGCAGAGTATGTCTGGAAGAGCGAGCCAGCAGGCCAGACAGTTCCTGCATGGATCTGCAGAGTGTGTCTGGAAGAGCGAGCCAGCAGGCCAGACAGTTCCTGCATGGATCTGCAGAGTGTGTCTGGAAGAGCGAGCCAGCAGGCCAGACAGTTTCTGCATGGATCTGCAGAGTGTGTCTGGAAGAGTGAGCCAGCAGGCCAGACAGTTCCTGTATGGATCTGCAGAGTGTGTCTGGAAGAGTGAGCCAGCAGGCCAGACGGTTCCTGCATGGATCTGCAGAGTATGTCTGGAAGAGCGAGCCAGCAGGCCAGACGGTTCCTGCATGGATCTGCAGAGTATGTCTGGAAGAGCGAGCCAGCAGGCCAGACAGTTCCTGCATGGATCTGCAGAGTGTGTCTGGAAGAGCGAGCCAGCAGGCCAGACGGTTCCTGCATGAATCTGCTGAGTGTCGTCTGGAAGAGCGAGTCAGCAGGCCAGACGGTTCCTGCATGGATCTGCAGAGTGTGTCTGGAAGAGCGAGCCAGCAGGCCAGATGGTTCCTGCATGGATCTGCAGAGTATGTCTGGAAGAGCGAGCCAGCAGACCAGACAGTTCCTGCATGGATCTGCAGAGTGTGTCTGGAAGAGCGAGCCAGCAGGCCAGACGGTTCCTGCATGAATCTGCTGAGTGTCGTATGGAAGAGCGAGCCAGCAGGCCAGACGGTTCCTGCATGGATCTGCAGAGTATGTCTGGAAGAGCGAGTCAGCAGGCCAGACGGTTCCTGCATGAATCTGCTGAGTGTCGTCTGGAAGAGCGAGCCAGCAGGCCAGATGGTTCCTGCATGGATCTGCAGAGTGTGTCTGGACCTGATATGGATCTCTGGACCTCTGCATACATCTGATGATAGAATGATGTGTGTCAAGTAAACCCTCTTCCACTGAACAGCCCTCTGTATTACAGTTTTCATCTGAGCTCCATTTTGATCTTGTCTAGTTATGACAGTCTGTCAGTTAATATCCTCTGTATATGTGTATGATTGGATAGCAGTATCAGAGCAGGCTTATATTAGCAAGCTCAGTTTCACTCTTCTCAAACTTAGTCTGCATCGTCCCCTCATCGCAACAATGTTGAAGGTCTTTACTTTCCACAGCAGACTCCATTGTAGAGAACTTTTCTATCTTAAATGTAAGCCATGAATGGCATAGAGGCAAGACCAACCTCAAAGTTAACTTTAGAAGTTCCATTATAGTTCCATATGGTCTTTAATTTGTTTGTGCTCTTCTTATGTTGTTAAAGGATAATTAATCATCTTAATATCTTATTTTTCTAATAAAGTGAACTCCAGAGCCATATGGAAATGGCTAATTGGGCCTCAAGGAGGAAGATATTTTAGGAACCACTGGCCTAGGGGAGTAGCATCAGTTGTTTATGTAAAGCTATATTATATACTTTGCAAAGGAATTATTAAGCTAATAAGCACTTTTAACCTCCTTTTTTATGATGCCAGCATCAATGCCTATTTTTTTCCCAATCCAGACATACAGGGCCTTCGGAAAGTACTTAGACCCCTTGACTTTTTCTATATTTTGTTAAGTTACAGCCTTATTCAAAAATGGATCAAATAAAAACAATTCCTCAGCAATCTACACACAGTACCCAATAATGACAATGAGAAAACAGGTTTTTAGAACATTTTCTAAATTTATTTAAAAAAAAAAAATAATAATAATCATTTACAGAAGTATTCAGACCCTTTGCTGTGAGACTCAAAATTGAGCTCAGTTGCATCCTGTTTCCATTGATCATCCCAGAGATGTTTCTACAACTTGATTGGAGTCCACCTGTGGTAAATTAAATTGATTGGACATGATTTGGAAAGACACCAACCTGTCTATATAATGTACCACAGTTGACAGTGCATGTCAGAGCAAAAACCTAGATGTTGAATGAATTGTCCATAGAGCTCCGAGACAGGATTTTGTCGAGGCACAGATGTGGGGAAGAGTACCAAAACATTTCTGCAGCATTGAAGGTCCCCAAGAACACATTGGCCCCCATTATTCTTAAATAGAAGAAGTTTGGAACCTTCAAGTCTCTTCCTCGAGCTGGCCGCCCGGCCAAACTGAGCACTCGGGGGAGAAGGGCATTGGTCAGGGAGGTGACCAAGAACCTGATGGTCACGCTGACTGAACACTAGAGTTCCTCTGTGGAGTAGGGAGAACCTTCCAGAAGGACAACCATCTCTGCAGCACTCCCCCAATTAGGCCTTACCAAGTTTGAACTATTTGACCTGAATGCCAAGCGTCAAGTCTGGATGAAACCTGGCACCATCCCTACGTTGAAGCATGGTGGTGGCAGCATCTTGCTGAGGGATGTTTTTCAGCGAAAGGGACTGGAAGACAAGACAGGATTGAGGAAAATAAGAAAGGAGCAAAGTACAGAGAGATCCTGGATGAAAACCTGTTCCAGAGCACTCAGGACCTCAGACTGGGGCAAAGGTTCACCTTCCAACAGGACAGCGACCTTAACCCTTGTGTTGTCTTAAGGGTAAAAAATGACCCACCACAACGTTTAACAGCAGAGAAACCCCCCTAAATGATACGTTTTCAACTTGAAATTTGATTACTTTTGCTAGTCACTCCAACATTAGAAAAAGTGAAACATGGCCTTTTTTCATATTTCCATGAAAGCTGTACACCACCAGGATACAAATATTGTCTTAGGATCATTTTTGACCTGGCAGTAATAAAATGATTGACACACCACAAAAATCACGAAGACACACACACACACACACCACACATGACTCAAGTTTACCGACAAAATATACAAAGTTTCAGACAAAATAAACATTTATTGAAAGCATGGTTTACTAATGGGGAATGCAGTCAGAGGTTATAAAGGTGCTGCAGATGACAGTCCCCCCAGTTCTCTCTTTGCTGAAGCCATGAGTGCATGTTTAAGTGTCCAACAGGTCGAAGATCTAATTTTTTTCAGATATCCAGGAGGAACAAGAGAACAATGATTTAGAAGAGGAGGTATCTGAAGAAGAAGAAGAATGCAAGAAAAACCCCAAGCTGAAAGAGAGACAGTTTTGTTAAAGAACAGCGAAATAACCATATGACAACCAGGGCAGGATGTCAGCACAACATGTCATAAGGATGACCCCAGTGCCCATAAGACATGCAGTTGCCCATACCCAGGACATCGCCTCACCATTCTACATGTTCATCACACCAGCCATAGAAAAAATCATCCTGGAGATGACAAATTTGGAGGGTTTTCCGTAAATATGGAGACAACTGGAAAAGGATGGATGAGATTGACCTATGTGACTATGTAGGGCTGCTAATGTTATTGGGTGTGTATACGTCCCGAGGCGAGGCTACATGTAGTCTCTGGGATGCAGAGACTGGAAGGGATATTTTCTGTGCCACCATGCCATTGAAAGTCTTTCACACTTTCTCACAAATGTTACGATTTGATAACCGTGAGTCAAGACCTGCGAGACGTGCGAGAGACAAACTGGCGGCCATAAGAGAGGTCTGGGAGGAGTGGGTGGAGCCATAAGAGAGGTCTGGGAGGAGTGGGTGAAGCCATAAGAGAGGTCTGGGAGGAGTGGGTGGAGCCATAAGAGAGGTCTGGGCGGAGTGGGTGGAGCCATAAGAGAATTCTGGGAGGAGTGGGTGAAGCCATAAGAGAGGTCTGGGAGGAGTGGGTGAAGCCATAAGAGAGGTCTGGGAGGAGTGGGTGGAGCCATAAGAGAGGTCTGGGAGGAGTGGGTGGAGCCATAAGAGAGCAACTGGTTCCGTTCAGAGATACATTTTTATCTTCATATCTGTAATGTAAGTGATTTTCACTGTTAATGTGATTATGTATTGCTGTAATATCATAGATTTATGTGATTGTTTTCTGTGACACTGATACTAATTACAGATAGTATTTATTTTGTCAAAAGGTTGCTGTCCTTTCATAAGTGACTTACAACAGTATTCACCCCCCTTGGCATTTTTCCTATTTTTGATGCCTTACAACCTGGAAATAAAATCGATGCGGGGAGGGGGGGTTGTATCATTTGATTTACACAACATGCCTACCACTTTGAAGATGCAAAATATTTTAATTGTGGATCAAACAAGAATTAAGACAAAAAAACAGAAAACTTGAATGTGCGTAACTATTCACCCCCCCAAAGTCAATACTTTGTAGAACCACCAGCAATTACAGCTGCAAGTCTCTTGGGGTATGTCTCTATAAGCTTGGCACATCTAGCCACTGTTTTTTTCCCATTCTTCAAGGCAAAACTGCTCCAGCTCCTTCAATTTGCAATGGTTCTGCTGATATACCGCAATTTTAAGTCATACCACAGATTCTCAATTGGTTTGAGGTCTGGGCTTTGACTAGGCCATCCTAAGGCATTTAAATGTTTCCCCTTAAACCACTCGAGTGTTGCTTTAGCAGTATGCTTAGGGCCATTGTCCTGCTGGAAAGTGAATCTCCATCCCAGTCTCAAAACTCTGGAAGATTGAAACATATTTCCCTCTAGAATTTCCCTGTATATAGCACCATCCATCATTCCTTCAATTCTGACCAGTTTCCCAGTCCGATAAAAAACATCCCCACAGCATGATGCTGCCACCACCATGCTTCACTGTGGGGATGGTGTTCTCGGGGTGGTGAGAGGTGTTAGGTTCTCACCAGACATAGTGTTTGCCTTGATGGCCAAAAAGCTTAATTTTAGTCTTATCTGACCAGCGTACCTTCCATATGTTTTGAAAGTCTTCCACATGCCTTTTGGCAAACTTCAAATGTGTTTGCTTATTTAAAGCCCAGATCTGTGGAGTGTACGGCTTAGAGTGGTCCTATGGACAGATACTCCAATCTCCACTATGGAGCTTTGCAGCTCCTTCGGGGTTATGTCTTTGTTGCCTCACTGATTAATGCCCTCCTTGCCTGGTCTGTGAGTTTTGTTGGGCGGCCCTCTCTTGGCAGGTTTGCTGTGGTGCCATTTTCTTTCCAATTTTAATAAATTTAATAATAATGCTCCGTGGGACGTTCAAAGTTTCTGATATTTGTTTATAACCCAACCCTTATCTGTACTTCACAACTTTATCCCTGACCTGTTTGGAGAGCTCCTTGGTCTTCATGGTGCTGCTTGCTTGGTGGTGCCCCTTGCTTAGTAGTGTTGGAGACTCTGGGGCCTTTCAGAACATGTACTGAGATCATGTGACAGATCTTGTGACACTTAGATTGCACACAGGTGGACTTTATTTAACTAATTATGTGACTTATGAAGGTAATTGGTTGCACCAGATCTTATTTGGGGGCTTCATAGAAAAGGGTTGAATACATATTTAGGGGCGGTGTGGACAACCTGGACAAGGTGATTGGAACTTACAGCTGCAGGAGCTGACTGCCCGCTGGTCCCTGGTCATCTTCCGTAACATTATTGATGTGTCCTCATACAATGCCTTTGTGATATGGAACAAGATGCCTGGATAAGCAGAACACGAGGAGGGTGTTCCGAGATCAGCTGGGAAAGGCACTTGTAACCCCACACATTCAAAGAAGGGAGCGCCTCCCTCGCACAGCAGCCTCTGCAGCGCTTGTGAAAGCTGTTCAGGGGGCTGAATCTTGTCCGGATCCACCTGAGGCTGCATCTGGGGCAGGCAAGAGGAGGAGATGCCAATTCTGCCCCCCAAATAAGGACTGTAAAATAAGTACTATGTGCTGCACCTGTGAGAAATATATCTGCAAAGTCTATGCACACACACTTGCATAATGTCCTACATGTGGTAAATAGAGTTGATTGATTTATGTTCTTCACGTTTTGTATCTATTATCTTATTTTATTCTTATTCATTGTTGTTGTTTATACACCTTGCGGGTAAGGGCAATGGCAAAAAAAACACGAGGACGAAGACCAAACAAACACGTAACAAAAACACAGGGTTGAAACCCAAACAAAAGAGCGAGGAGTACCTCGAATAAATAACACACGCGCACAATGATTAACAAACGGGACGAGACCCGTAATCATCTACGCAATCCACAATGGCACGAAAGCCAAAACACACAGCACAGGTACTCAGACGCACTAAACGGACATAGCAACAATAATCGACAGCCCAATGATGAAACAAATGGCACATTTATACAAATAAAATCAGTGGGAATGGGGACCAGGTGTGCGCAATGACAGTTCCGGAGGGATCCGTGTCAGTTGTAATAACAACGAGTGGTGTCCACTGAGTAAATGCAGTCTTTCTGCATTGTGAAGAGGGAAAACCCAGATATTCACAAAGTTTGTGATGAATGACAGGTTGTTTCTTCATGCAAAATAGATTTGGGGTATAAAATTCAATTAAGTTTATTTATTTTACGGGTTTGTTGAAGGCTGGTCATTTTTGACCCTGAGGGGAGTATACAGACTTTTAAGACTACACAAGGGTTAAGCCACAGCCAAGACAACGCAGGAATGGCTTTGGGACATGTCTCTGAATGTCTTTGAGTAGCCCAGCCAGAGCCCGGACTTGAACCCGATCTAACATCTCTGGAGAGACCTGAAAATAGCTGTGCAGCAACTCTCCCATCCAACCTGACTGAGCTTTAGAGGATCTGCAGAGAAGAATCGGAGAAACTCCCCCAAATACAGGTGTGCCAAGCATGTCATACCAAAGAAGACTCAATGCTGTAATCATTGCCAAAGGGGATTCATCAAAGTACAGAGTAAATACTTATGTAAATGTGATATTTGTATTTTTTATTTGTAATAAATTAGCCAAAAAAATTCAAAACCTGTTTTTGCTTTGTGAGTAGATTGATGACAGAAAAAAACAGTTTAATACATTTATAATAAAGGCTGTAATGTAACAACATGTGGAAAAAGGGGTCTTTATACTTTCCAAAAGTACTGTCTGCTCTTTCAAAGTTGCATAATTTGATGCAGTTGAATATGCATTTATTAATTTTATTCAGAAAATATTCCAAATTAGCCGTGTGGTATGTTCATAAAGTGTGTGACCGTCTGCACCCCCTTATCTGCATCGACGGGACCGCAGTAGAGAAGGTGCAAAGCTTCTAATTCCTCTGCGTACACATCAGTGACCATCTGAAATGGTCCACCCACAACAGACAGTGTGGTAAAGAAGGTGCAACAGCGACTCTTCAACTCCAGGAGGCTGAAGAAATATGTCTTGGCATCTAAAACACTCACAACCTTTTACAGATGCATAATTGAGAGCATCCTGTTGGGCTGTATCACCGCCTGGTATGGCAACTGCACCGCCCGTGATGTGTCTGCCCAACACATCACTGTGGGCAAACTACCTGCCCTCTAGGACACCTAGGAAGGCCAAAAAGGCCAAGAAGGCCAAAAAGATCATCAAGCACAACAACCACCCGAGCCACTGCCTGTTCACCCAGCTACCATCCATAAGACGAGGTCAGTACAGGTGCATCAAAGCTGTGACCGAGAGACTGAAATACAGCCTCAATCTCAAGGCCATCAGATTGTTAAATAGCCATCACTAGTACATTAGAGGCTGCTGCCTTATATTCATAGACTTGAAATCACAGGCCACTTAAATAATGGAACACTAACCACTTTAATAATAATGTTTACATGTTTTGCGTTACTCATCTCATATATATATACTGTATTTTATTATATTCTACTACATTTTTGTCTATGCCCCTCCAACATTGCTCGTCCAAATATTTATATTTTCTTAATTCCATACCTTTACTTTAGATCTGTGTGTATTGTGTGTATTATCGTGAAATTGTTAGACATTACTTGTTAGATATGACTGCACTGTTGGAGCTAGAAATATAAGCATTTCACTACACCTGCAAAACCATCTGCTAAACATGTGTATGTGACCATTAACATTTGATTTCACTGATGGTGTTTTACAATGGCATGATGAGGTGGAAGACTGCTGTAAGATTCTTAAATGGAGTCCATTCCCAAAGTTCTCTTTGGGCGTGTTTTTCATCTCATCACCAAAGCTGATGTATCTATTCAGTCTAACAATGACTTCTCTCCCACTGCTTCAAACCTAATTCAAACTGTTTGGAAGGAATGAGCCTCCCCCCATGTGCTGGCTGCTTCTTCACTTTGGGGAGCTATAAATCTGAGATCGCTTCATCTAATCTCTCGGGATTCTGAGCAGGCCCTCAGAGAAGCATGCTGAAGTGATGCAGAGTAGATATGATCCAATACCCATTAGATTTATAATTGTGATTAAAGAGCTGATTTCTCCTCTGAGCACCCTGCGCTAGTCCTCCCTGACCATGGGAGACAGCATGGCGTCGTCTGATGAAATAATGGAAAATTATCTTCCTGGATGGTAAAGCTGGATGCCTGGAGAGGTTTATGACTTTGGACTGGCCGATACAACCTTCCCCGTGGGAGACAAGAGACACGAACCTATACATCTCAGATATCATCTCTAAATCAAACAGATATGCGAGGGGTGAAAAACATATTTCATGTTGATATCAGAGATGGGAATGAACAGGAAATGAAAATCCAGGGCTAACAGACAAATAAAGAGATAAATTGAGGGGAATCCACTTTTCATCTCCTTGGCTGAGGAAGGGGAGAGAGAGAGAGAGAGTCGAAACTGTTTGCTCATATACATTTATCCTGACAAAATTTTGTGCAGTTTATGTTTGTTTTGTTTTCGGCAGTGTTCGGTAGGGGTTTTTTCCGGGCTGTTTGAGTACACCATTTTTTTAGCTTGAGGCTTGTCGAAGTTCGGTATTCGAAGTCTACGCCCCTTTATTTGTGATTGGTCAACAGTAGGGTTTCTTCATTTAAGTGTTTGTCGTCATCATATACACAGTCACTGGTTGTCATTATTAAACGATGAACTAGTTTTCATGCACATTTTTTCACTTGCGAAATATTGAACCAAACATCTTAGCAAGATGTAAAATTGCAAGACAAAGACCTCATTGATTACATATTTCTTGATTTATCTTAGATTTATTCTGACTATTTTGAAAAGTGTATAGTTCTATTTGTTCCTAAGGCATCTCAAGAGGGACAAGCAGTCATATTTCTCATTTTTCAACCGAAGGTCTTTTAAGGGAGCACTGTATGAGAGCACAGACGTTCACTTTACCTAGCCAGGTTCCGCTAGGAGCAACCCAAACCTATGTATGCGGACGCCTTCAGAAGATTAAAATTAGTTTTTTGGGAATGGCACTAGAACTCATTTGTAATGTCATAGATGGAAAAGCCTGCAGCTTGAGGAATCACGTACACAGACATTCCAGTAAAAATATGCCATGAAGAAAAAGGGAGTTCTTTCTTCAATATTCACCGTAGAAGGCAATTTGGGGATGTTTCCGTAGACTATTCTCATTTGAAATGTATACAGCAGCTAAAATGTACAATTTATGATAGTCTACTGTTGCTGTGCAAACAAAAGATGTGAGTTTTTCCTGTCACGTAATCCACATAACTGCTTTATGTACACTAACTGCTGTAAATATGGTCAAATACTGTTTGTAGGAATAAGGCCAATATAATGAGTGGAATGAAAACGAAGTGTGTTGATGAGTGTGATGGCAGCTACAGGCCCATGGCTAGTATTCTGATGAGTGGAGCCACAGCTGTGCTGTTTCCCCTCAGTCTTATTATGGTGTATTGGACGGAATAACACTCACTCACTCTTCCAGGGCTGTTATGAAGTATTACTGATGAAAACACACACACACAAACACGCACAAATGAGCACAATCACACACACATGCACATGCACATGCACACACAACACACACATAGGTGTGCAAACACAGAAATCCACACAAATGCTCAAAAGCAGAAAAACACAGGCACTCACGCACGCACACACAGACACACGGGGGAGGGGGGGGGGACAGATGGTAACAGTGTATTTCCTCAGAGATTAGGGTGTAGGTATTGATGGCTTTCAAACATCAAATGAAATGTGAATATTAATGGCATAAGTTACAGTACAGAGACGATACAGGGACTCTCTATGAGGCCCACCACATGTGGATGGTATTGAAGCCACTGTACTACGTGCGGACACTGGTAGTTAACTTTTTATGGCTGCAGGGGCAGTATTGAGTAGCTTGGATGAAAAGGTGCCCATTGTAAACGGCCAGCTCCTCAGTCTCAGTTGCTAATATATGCATATTATTATTAGTATTGAATAGAAAACACTCTAAAGTTTCCAAAACTGTCAAAATATTATCTGTGAGTATAACAGAACTGATATTGCAGGCGAAACCCTGAGGAAAATCAAAACAGGAAGTGGCTTCTATTTTGAAAACTCCATGTTCCATAGCCTCCCTTTGCTGGATTTAAAGGGATATGAACCATATTCCCTTTCCCATCGCTTCTTCAAGCTGTCAACAGTCTTCAGACATAGTTTCAGGCTGTTATTCTGAAAAATGAGCCAGAACGATAACATCACGTCAAGTGGTCACATGAGTTTTTCTTGCGCAAAAGCCATTGTTTTCCCCTCTCCTACTGTGAAAGACATTTGCGGTTGATATATTATCGATTATATATTTTAAAAACAACCTGAAGATTGATTATAAAAAACGTTTGACATGTTTCTGTGGACATTATGGAAACTTTTTGGAATTTTTGTCTGCGTTGTCATGGGTTCCTATCCTAATTTTTGTCTGCGTTGTCTGTGTAGGTGGACCATTTCAGTTTGTCTCTTTCTGATTTCCTTTTGCCAGCGAAATTAAAGGAATGGCATGATGTTTCATGCAGGGTTGAATAAAGTGAAGTCAATGACTATTCTGCAGTAACTTTAAGCATTATTCCACTCGCTCTATGAGGACAAAGGCTGTCCTGTCCTCTGTGAAATACGTGACTACTTTGCTGTCCCTGCAAAGTCTGTGGATATCCCAGTGTTTAAGTGAAATCCACTTAAAGTCAATGACTAATCTGCAGTATTTGAGGAGCCCTGGACTATCCTTCTGTCTTTAGGGAGTCAAAACGGATCTGCTGTTTTTATGAAATCCACCACTAGTCCTCACTCTGTGAATTGTTGACTGTTCTGTTAAGACCACGATTATCATGGTCGAGGCACAGGCATGGAGGGTCAGCCTCCTGACGACAGGTCCCTAGCTGCTCCAGCACTTTCTGAATTATTCAACACTGCATAAAACATCATGCCATTCCTTTAACTTCACTGGCTTAGGGCAATCAGAAAGAGAAGAAGAGATATACTGTAGACGGAAGAGAGGAAGAAAGAAAGAAAGAAAGATGTGAAAGAGAGATTTAGAGTTAGGAGATTAATAGCAGTGTTGAGGCTTTTCTCATCTTGCCACAAGTGAACTTGTACATCCAGAGAGAACTATCTCCCCACAACATCTGGTGTAAGACCAGAGAAGGAATTAAAGGGAAGGTTTAAAAAAGAAAGATGGAGGCAGGCAGCCAGGCAGGCAGGCAGGCAGGCAGGCAGGCAGGCAGGCAGGCAGGCAGGCAGGCAGGCAGGGGGAAATTATTTGGCTAATCCCTGTTAACAAATCTAAAACCGGATCTGTCATCAAAAATCTGGGTGGAGTTTCCATGACGACAAGTTGTCCAATGGTGTCCAATCTGTCTTAATGTGGCTTAATAGATTTTGCTGGAGTCTCAGTGCTTTTACTGTGTTCTGTATCTGGCCAATTAGAACGCCTGATGCACTACAGTAGAGTGGAGGGCCTAAGAGTGGGCCTAACCAAATGACTAAATAATCAGCAATCACTTTAATTACAAAGTGCATTCAACTCAGACAGAATCTCTCCTTGTATACTCTCAACGATGTCTAAATTGTCTCGGTGCCAAATGAAATATCCGAATGTGGATCACAATCGAGTGTTCCCCTGATACTGCAGTGGACTGTTTTCAACAAACATCATTATTTATGGACGAAAACAAGACATCGATGACAATCAATATTGACATCTCGGGTCAAACTGTTTTGTCCAAACTGTTTTGCCGAGCAACAATAATTGGCACTTGTTGTCATAGCTAAGATCAAAGGATTAGCAGCATACAATCAGCATGCTTTCCTGGGGCTACACTGGCATGCTGTATGCTCTACTACCCACAAACCCCCCTCAGAACTGAACTGCTGCCACGGGAGACAAGACAGTGTAACGTGGCGCTGATCTGTGTGTTACACCGATATCAGTCCCCCCTGACCTGTGGGCTATTTGATCTAACCGCTAACACCGCAGGGAGCGCTAACACTCAGCTGGGACCTGGCAAGAGGCCAAAGGAGAGATAATACTCTAAGAATGAACAGAACGATGAAAAGGAGAAAAGGCCCCAAAAATAAGATTGTTTCATTTATTGGGTAATTTCATCTTCATGTTGAGATTAAAAACAGCAGACAAAGCAGACTAAGCTTTAATGAAAGAAAAAAGAGAAATAGATATGAAGCTCTTCACGGGGTGGGAATTTAGAACTATATTTACCAGACACTGTCGAGTTCTGGGGTGTTGTGGAGGAGTGGGTTGATATGTTCTTCATTTAACAGCTGTGTAGCAATAACACACTCATAACACACATGCTGAGACTGTTAGCTCCTAGACGTAGTTCAGACGCAAGCAGGAGCCTTATGGAAGACTGGGAGTTTCAGCCCCGGCAGTGCGAACAGTTACCCTGCCAACGCGCTCCACTAAAGTCCAACAACCGTGAGAGTTTCATCAAAGTTAGCAGCATTCCCGCAGGGAATTCCCGTCTTTGTCATCGTGATCAGCATTCCGAGGACGAGATCAAAGAAGCTTTTGAGAATGATACATGCTCTCGCTGCCGTTAGCTATTGACACGCTCATATTCTGTGCCAGTCTATAGAGCTGTGGAATCTGGGATGTGAGGTAAGTTTGTAATAGGAACATCAGCCAAAGATTTAACATAGATTTTTTTGGGTCTTTTTGTTCTAAATTGTATGCCTGTCCATATTCCCTGTATGCACCTCACACACCGATGTGTAACTCCCCCTAATGTCAGGTTCAGGGTGTTAATTGCAATTCCAGTGTTATTTTTCTCAACATTTCTGCTTCAATGTGTAAATTCTCAAACACTTCACTCTGTCTTTGTCTCCATAGATGTTTTGGGGCACAGAACTAGCAGAACATGAATGGTTAATTTCTTTACACCCATCAGTTAGACTGGCTGTTTTATCAGTGGGACTCATTGTTAGAGTTGATCAGTAGCTGACACATTTAACCCCCCCCTTCTCCCTGGTCAACACAGCCCAAAGCCCCACTTAGATCAACTGGTAATCTGATGAAAGTGGCAGGACACCACAATATCAATAATTCATCAGATTAAATCATGCTTCAAGAGATGACTGTAGCTTCTGGGAATAGTTAGTGTGTGTTTGCGTGCGTACGTGCCTGCATGTGTGTGTGTGCTTTTATTCCGTTCATGTGTGTGTGTGAGAGACGATTAGGCTCAGCAGTAATTCTCAGCCATGCTGCTCTCTGACTAGCCATATCTCTCATTGATACGCTGGGTCTTCAGTCATTAAGGAGCACGAGGAAGGAACACTCATTTATTGGCCAGGCAGATTAGTACAGGGCAGCCATCGATTGTGATGACAGTGGTGCAGGATGGCAGGAAGGATGGACACATCAGCAGCTGTCACTCCCGACAGTGGCTTCCCTTGGTCATGCATTCTGTTACGGAGGAACACACTCCATCGCTCTCTCACAGACTCTTTGACTTACCACCCACATACCAATTCTGTCAGAGCAGCTCATAGATTACTGCACCTGTACATAGCCCATCTATAATTTAGCCCAAACAACTACCTCTTCCCCTACAGTATTTATTTATTTATATTGCTCATTTGCAACCCATTATTTCTATCTCTACTTTGCACAGTCTTCCACTGCAAATCTACCATTCCAGTGTTTTACTTGCCATATTGTATTTACTTTGCCACCATGGCTTTTTTTTGCCTTTACCTCCCTTATCTCACCTCATTTGCTCACATTGTATATAGAGATATTTTTCTACTGTATTATTGACTGTATGTTTGTTTTACTCCATGTGTAACTCTGTGTTGTTGCATGTGTCGAACTGCTTTGCTTTATCTTGGCCAGGTCACAATTGTAAATGAGAACTTGTTCTCAACTTGTCTACCTGGTTAAATAAAGGTGAAATAAAATAAATAAAACAAATCTAATTCTGATCCTATATCTTATACCGTTGCTCTGTCCGCAGTAGTACAGTTAAAGATGCGTTATATCTCCTAGAGATGAGCGTAGTTTGATGCAAAAAGTGGAAATCAATCCCAGAACAACAGCAAAGGACCTTGTGAATATGCTGGAGGAAAGAGGTACAAAAGTATCTATATCCACAGTAAAACGAGTCCTGTATCGACATAACCTGAAAGGCAGCTCAGCAAGGAAGATGCCACTGCTCTAAAAGCGACATAAAAAAGCCAGACTACGGTTTACATCTGCACATGGGGACAAAGATCATACTTTTTGGAGAAATATCCTCTGGTCTGATGAAACAAAAATAGAACTGTTTGGCCATAATGACCATTATGTTTGGAGGAAGAAGGGGGAGGCTTGCAAGCCGAAGAACACCATCCCAACCGTGAAGCACAGGGGTGGCAGCATCCTGTTGTGGGGGTGCTTTGCTGCAGGAGGAACCGGTGCACTTCACAAAATCAATGGCATCATGAGGAGGACAATTATGTGGATATATTGAAGCAACATCTCGAGACGGTCAGGAAGTTAAAGCTTGGTCGCAAATGAGTCTTCTAAATGGACAATGACCTCAAGCATACTTCCAAAGTTGTAGCAAAATGGCTTAAGGACAAAAAAGTCAAGGTATTGGAGTGGCCATCACTAAGCTCTGACCTCAATCCTATAGAAAATGTGTGGGCTGAACAGAAAAAGCATGTGCAAGCAAGGAGGCCTACAAACCTGACTCAGTTGCACCAGCTCTATCAGGAGGAATGGGCCAAAATTCACCCAACTTATTGTGGGAAGCTTGTGGAAGGCTACCCGAAACGTTTGTCCCAAGTTAAACATTTTAAAGGCAATGCTACCAAATACTAATTGAGTGTATGTAAACTTCTGAGCCACTGGGAATGTGATGAAAGAATAAATAAATAAATAAAAGCTGAAACAAATGATACTCTATACAATTATTCTGATATTTCACATTCTTAAAATAAAGTGGTGATCCTAACTGACTTTATTTTTACTCTGATTAAATTTCAGGAATTTTGAAAAAATGAGTTTAAATGTATTTGGCTAAGGTATATGTAAACTTTCGACTTCAACTGTATATGCTCATTTTAATACTTTGAAAACAAACTTAAACATACCAAGAACAATATAGTTCCATCAATGTTGCTAAATATCATGTGGCTGTCCATTGTAGTGATTTGTGTGTGTGTGTGTGTGTGTGTGTGTGTGTGTGTGTGTGTGTGTGTGTGTGTGTGTGTGTGTGTGTGTGTGTGTGTGTGTGTGTGTGTGTGTGTGCATGTGTGTGTGCGTGCATGCGTGTGCGTGCGTGCGTGCGTGCGTGGTTGGACCCAGGTGCAGAGAAGAGACCAGACGAGGAATCAGTGGTTAAGGATACACAGAAATATGTTACTAAGAAAAAAAAAAAAGCGCACACAACACATAATTCTAGCTTCAGTAAAGGACAACAGAAAACACGCCTCTTTTAAACAGTAACATCGTAATGACTAAATAGGACACACATGATTGTCGTTAATGTCTCTCGAGCGATCTCTGGCACTCTTTGGTGACAGGTGGAACCATGACACATTTATGGTTAGATCAGAATTGCCGTCATAATCTATACAGAGAATTACGTCAAAACCACAAGTCCAAATCGACATCTCCATTTATGGCTTAGGAAAGAGCCAATTTAACAAGCTAGCTACTGCAGGACATCAAAACAAGCAGACCAGAAACAGACATGTTTGTCTGACAGTGATGAGGTTTTGCTCAAGATGTGGTTTGATTGGTGTGACTCCAAATCCAAACTGGCCTCCAGTGGGGGGCGTTTTGCTGCGCCTGGACAACCCACAGTTGAGCTCAACTCAATGCTAATTGGCTAATTATTTAATATTTTTTTCATCAAGAGAGGCCAAATGCTTGCTGGCATCAATGAATCAAATGCTACGCCAGCAACATGTCATACTCTTTCATTCCAGACAGCATCAGATACATGGGCTACACGTACTGAGACAGAGGGGGCGCTGTTTCCCTCGCTAGGATGATTTCTCCGGTGTGATTCAGCCACTTGTGAATTGACAGAAAAATTATAAAAACACATCCGGTCAACTTTTAGAATCATATTTTTTTTCCATTGGTGAAATATTTGGGGAAGCCTGGCTTCCGCAGCCACGAATTCATGCCACTGTCTGACCATTTCAATGACGCTGAGGGGGCTGCTGAAAAATGCTGTCTTCATCCTTCTGTCTGACCATTTCAGTGGCGCTGGGCGGGGTGCTGAAACATGCTATCTTCATCCTTCTGTCTGACCATTTCAGTGGCGCTGGGCGGGGTGCTGAAACATGCTATCTTCATCCTTCTGTCTGACCATTTCAGTGGCGCTGGGAGGGGCTGCTGAAACATGCTGCCTTCATCCTTCTGTCTTTCTGTATGTCTCTACTTCCCCTCTCTTTCTCTCGCTCTATTCCAGAGTAAAAATAAAACCGTGACATGTGAAGAAGAGTAGACGAAGTGTCTGTTGGATATTAGCATATGCTTAAGGGCAGATTATGCATTTCCCTTTGGGCTCTTTTCTTTTACAGCCCAGAGCACAATCATGTATGCACAGGAGAGCGCGACGGGGCCGGCTTTATCAGGAAAGGTCAGGCTAGATTTTGAGATGATATTACCAAACGTATTCACTATTCATAAGAACATCAGGGTCAGGGTCTTTTCACTGTGGCTCTAACTCTTTAAAGCCGTTTTTCTTTTCTCACTTCTACTCTTTCTTTGTTTTAGAAGTAGACTCAAGGTTGCAGATGTAGCGTGCAGTACCATGGCATGTGAGAACGTATTTAGCCTAATAATACATGTATTTGATTGCAGTTTTGCGTCATTCGTTTGGGTGACTAAAATGTACGGTTTTTAGGGCATAAGTGGGAGTGAATCAACGGCAACTCATCGAAGTGAGTGGTTGAGTATCAGAGTTTTTAATATGGACTTTTGCTTGCTTTCTTATCCATCCAAACCCCATTCCAGAAATGTTCTTGAAATGGTTTCTCTAATTTTCACGAGCGTATGGATGAGACATCCAGAAGGGGCTGGAGGGCTATTTAGATTTTATGGTCTCTTTATTTGGTGAATGAATTCATAAATAGAATATCTTGAGGCCATCCACAAAGGTTTGCTCTCATAATTAAGCGCCATTTCCTAATATCCTCTTCAGTAAGCTTAGGGGCGTCTCTTTTCAAGTCCACACTTTACGAGCCCTCCTTTTCCTTTTTTCTGCGTAGGGTTCCTATCCTATCGTGTGATTGGATATTAAATTACTCCCCTGCTTCTATGACAGCAGATGGGGGTTAGCTCGCAGTAAGGTCAATGACAGAATCAACTTGGCGACGGTCACCCTGGCAACCCATCATTGGAACGATTTGTACCTGCTAATGACCCATAATGTTAAATAGCGCTTGTGGGAGTGACTGGCAATCAGACTGTCATACTTGAAAGATACATAACTCTCAATGATTTTGCTGCCATGAGACCCAACTGTAAAGTTCTGATCTTTTGCAAATGGCCCTTCTGAAAAAAAATCATTGTTACATTAGTCATATTGATGGGACAATTTGTCGGCTGTGAGAGCAGAAATCCATGTCCTCTCCATTACCGCACTGTCAATAGTCACTGCTAGAGAGTATGAAGGAGACCCTTAACTCCTAACATCGGGTAACCATTATCATTAAACAATTAAGCATTCGTATATGTACATGTACAACACACACATGATGTAGTGATTAATGGGAGCATGGCACTGGGTTGTATGTGGTTTGGATGTAACAGTGAGAAAGAGTGAGAGGTGAAGAGGGGATAGAGAGAAGGGAGAAAGAGGAGAAAGAGGAAGAGAGAGAGGGGAGAGAGAGAGGGGAGAAAGAGAGAGGGGAGAAAGAGGAGAAAGAGGAAGAGAGATAAGGGGATAGGGAGAGAGGAGAGAGGTGGATAGAGAGAGGGGATGGAGGAAGAGAGAGAGGGGTAGAGAGAGGGGAGAAAGAGAAAGGGGAGAAAGATGAGAACGAGGAAGAGAGAGAGAGGAGAGAGAGGGGAGAAAGAGGAAGAGAGATAAGGGGATAGGGAGAGGTGAGAGAGGTGGATAGAGAGAGGGGATGGAGGAAGAGAGAGAGGGGGTAGAGAGAGGGGAGAAAGAGAAAGGGGAGAAAGAAAGAGGGGAGAAAGAGAGAGGGGAGAAAGAGGAAGAGGGAGAGGAGAGAGAGAGGGTGGAGAGAGGAAGAGAGAGAGGGGTATGGAGAGGGATAAGATAGGGGAAAGAGAGGAAGACAGAGGGGAGATATAGAGAGGGGGAGAGAGAGAGGGGAGGAAGATAGATATGGGGATAGAGAGAGGTGAGAGAGAGAGAGAGAGAGGAAGAGAGAGTACAAAGTAGAGGGAAAGAGTCAGTCAGGGACAGAGAGAGGGAGAGATGAAGTAAAGAGAGAGAGAGAAGGCTTTCAACTTTAGAATGCAAATAATTCCCACAGCCCTTTGTTGCACTGCACCACATCCCCTGTTTTTTTTTATTTTTAACTATGCCAATTAAAATGAGTTCCCCCTTTAAAGAAAAGTCTGAAATATAAAAGGAGTTTTGTGTTTCTCTAATAGGGGTCCTGCTGTGTGGTAGGAGTCAGTCGCACTGGCCTGGCATAGCCGCTCCGCCCTCTGGAGCTTGATCAGCTTCCCCACAAGGTCAGACCCACAGGGGTACTCTCACACCTCCCTAAACCGGACAGTTTAAAATGCTTAGCTCAGAGCACACCCAATCAGACAGCCAATAAGCAGTCTGAAGGAGAAGAATTATGGGGGCCAGGGCCTTTGATAGGCTGTAATCTGGTCGAGTGATTGTGATTTGACAGGACTGGGTTATCTGGTCTACTGATTGGACCGGGGTTTGTCTGTACAAAAACTAAAGGCTAGACTAATCACACATGCATCATATCCAAGTGGAATACAAAGGAGACGGACTCAGGAAGGCAGGGTGTGATTATCGTATTATTACCTGGAACGTCTGATCAGTCACCTCCATAGACCCTCCTCTCCAACAGCAGAGGAGTGGTAAACGTCTGCAAGCACAACCACAGAAACCAACCAGATGCAAGCTCCAGTTGACAATGAGATTAGAGAATCCAAGCATGACCTGACAGCGGTGTCAAACGTACCTACACTGAATACAGTTTTGATGAATTGCATTCTGAGTAACAAACAGGCCTTCTCTTTTTTTCACTCCCTCCCTGCTTCTCTTGAGAGAGTTCTCCTGAAGTCAGAGACAGTGCTGAGGGACTGATTTAGCTTTGGCCCGGAGCAATGAGGAACAGCGCCCACTGCTAAGATGACGTTTATGTTACGGTAAACTAGGAGTGGTGGGTGGAATCAGGCACAGAGAGCAGGGTTCAGTCGTTGTCAATTTATTTCACCGGCGTAACAAAAACGGTCACGCCAACACACAGGCGTGTACAAGTTCTCAGTCCAAACAACAGGACAAAATAGTCCAGAGAATAAAGACACAAACAAAATTAACACCATCCAAACAGAGTAACAAGAAACAAGCCCGCACAAATACCCAGTAGGCCTAGTGCCCTTAAATAGCCTACAAACAAACCCTAACACAAAACAGGTGTACCCAATTACCCAATAATCAAAACAAACGGAAAGGAATCGACGGCAGCTAATAGGCCGGCGACGACGACCGCCGAGCACCGCCCGAAGAGGAAGAGGCACCATCTTCGGCGAAGTTCGTGACAGTACCCCCCCCTGACGCGCGGCTCCCGCAGAGCGCCGACCATGGCCTCGAAGACGACCTGGAGGACGAGGCGCGGGGCGATCCGGGTGGAGGCGATGAAAATCCCTCAAGAGTTGAAGGATCTAAAATGTCCCTCCCGGTACCCAGCACCTCTCCTCCGGACCGTACCCCTCCCAGTCCACGAGGTACTGCAGGCCCCTCACCCGGCATCTCGAGTCCAGAATCGCTCGTACTGTGTACGCCGGGGATCCCTCGATGTCCAGAGGGGGTGGAGGGACCTCCGGTACCTCACTGTCCTGTAGGGGACCAGCTACCACCGGCCTGAGGAGAGACACATGAAACGAGGGGTTAATGCGATAATAAGAAGGAAGTTGCAATCTATAACACACCTTGTTTATCCTCCTCAGGACTTTGAATGGCCCTACACACTGCGGCACCAGCTTCCTGCAGGGCAGGCGGAGGGGCAGGTTTCGGGTCGAGAGCCAGACCCTGTCCCCTGGTGCGAACACCGGAGCCTCACTATGGTGGCGGTCAGCGTCTCTCTTCTGCCGTTCACTGGCTTGCCTGAGAGAATGCTGGACTGCCCGCCAGGTCTCTCTAAAGCGCTGTACCCACTCCTCCACCGCAGGAGCTTTGGTCTGACTCTGATGCCACGGAGCCAGGACCGGCTGGTAACCCAGTACGCATTCGAATGGCGAAATATTCGTGGATGAATGTCGAAGTGAGTTCTGGGCCAACTCTGCCCACGGGACGTACCTCCCCCATTCTCCTGGCCGGCCCTGGTGATACGACCTCAGAAACCTACCCACTTCCTGGTTTACTCTCTCCACCTGCCCATTACTTTTGGGGTGATAACCAGAGGTAAGGCTAACCGAGATCCCCAGACGCTCCATAAACGCCATCCAAACCCGGGACGTGAACTGGGGACCCCGATCGGAGACTATATCCTCTGGAACCCCATAGTGCCGGAAGACGTGGGTAAATAGAGCCTCTGCAGTCTGCAGGGCCGTAGGGAGACCAGGCAATGGGAGGAGATGGCAGGACTTAGAGAACCGATCCACAATGACCAGAACGGTAGTGTTCCCCTGAGATGGGGGAAGATCAGTAAGGAAATCTACCGAGAGATGGGACCATGGCCGTTGTGGAATCGGGAGGGGCTGTAACTCTCTTCTAGGAAGGTGCCTAGGAGCCTTACTCTGAGCGCATACCGAACAGGAAGAGACATAGAGCCTCACATCCCTAGCTAAGGTGGGCCACCAGTATTTCCCCCTAAGACCCCGCACTGTCCTATCAATTCCCGGATGACCTGCAGACGGTAGTGTGTGAGCACACCGAATCAATTTATCACGGACACCAAGCGGTACGTAACTACGACCGGTCGGACACTGTGTAGGCGCAGGTTCAACCCTCAACGCCCGATCGATATCCGCGTCCACCTCCCATACCACTGGGGCCACCAGCTGAGAGGCTGGAAGGATGGGAGTGGGTCCTCGGTGTCATAGAGACGGGACAGCGCGTCGGCCTTAGTGTTAAGGGAACCTGGTCTATAAGAGATCGTGAATCTAAAACGTATAAAGAACATGGCCCACCTAGCCTGACGCAGATCCTTATCCTCGCTGCTCGAATATACCCCAGATTACGGTGGTCAGTCCAGATGAGGAAAGGGTGTTTAGCACCCTCTAGCCAGTGTCTCCACACCTTCAGGGCCTTTACCATAGCTAGTAACTCCCGGTCCCCCACATCATAGTTCCGCTCCGCTGGACACAGCTTCTTAGAAAAGAAAGCGCAGGGACGAAGCTTCGGTGGCGTGCCCGAGCGCTGAGACAGAACGGCTCCAACCACATCCTCGGATGCATCCACCTCCACTATGAATGCTAACGAAGGGTCCGGATGCGCTAACACGGGAGCCCCAGTGAACAGCGCCTTCAACTTGTTGAAGGCTCCATTAGCCTCTGCTGACCACCGCAGACGCACCGGCCCCCCCTTTAGCAGTGAGGTAATGGGCGTCGCTGCTTGGCCAAAACCCCGGATAAACCTACGGTAGTAATTGTCAAACCCTAAAAACCGCTGCAACTTCTTTACCGTGGTCGGAGTCGGCCAATTACGCACGGCATTAACGCAGTCACACTCCATCATCATCCCCGAGCTGGAAATGCGATCACCCAGGAAGGAAATGGCTGGTTTGGAGAACACACATTTCTCAGCCTTGACGTACAGGTCATGCTCCAGCAGTCGTCCAAGAACCTTGCGTACCAGGGAAACATGCGCGGCGTGTGTGGTAGAATAAATCAAGATGTCATCAATATAGACTACCACACCCTGCCCGTGCAAGTCCCTGAGAATCTCATCTACAAAGGATTGGAAGACGGCTGGAGCATTCTTCAACCCATACGGCATGACGAGGTACTCACAGTGGCCTGATGTGGTACTAAACGCTGTTTTCCACTCGTCTCCTCCCCGAATACGCACCAGATTATACACGCTCCTGAGGTCTAGTTTTGTGAAGAAACGCGCTCCGTGGAATGATTCCACCGCCGTAGCGATGAGAGGTAGCGGATAACTAAAACCCACTCTGATCGAATTGAGACCTCGATAATCAATGCACGGACGCAGACCTCCCTCCTTTTTCCTCACAAAAAAGAAACTTGAGGAGACGGGTGACATGGAGGGCTGAATGTACCCCTGTCTCAGAGCTTCCGTAACATATGTTTCCATAGCCAGCGTCTCCTCCTGTGACAGTGGATACACGTGACTCCGGGGAAGTGCAGCGTTATCCTGGAGGTTTATCATGCAATCCCACTGTCGATGGGGTGGTAATTTGGTCGCTTTCTTCTTACTAAAAGCGATAGCCAAATCGGCATATTCTGGGGGAATGCGCACGGTGGAAACCTGGTCTGGACTCTCCACCGTCGTGGCACCGATGGAAACTCATATACACCTATCTGAACACTCGTCTGACCACCCCTTAAGAGCCCCCTGTTTCCAGGAAATAAGGGGATTGTGAATAGCTAGCCAGGGAACCCCCAACACCACTGGAAACCCAGGTGAATCAATAAGGTAGAAACTGATCTTCTCCCTATGATTCCCCTGCGTTACCATGTCCAGCAGAATCGTGGCCTCCCTGACCAGCCCTGACCATAACGGTCGGCTAGCTAAGGAGTGCACAGGGACAGGTGGGTCTATCTACACTAACGGAATACCCAATTTACTGGTGAGTCCGCGATCCATAAAACTCCCAGCTGCGCCTGAATCGACTAGCGCCTTATGCTGAAGAGCGGGGAAACACGCAGGGAAAAAAATCAACAAATACATGTGACCAACAGGGAGCTCTGAGTGAGTATGGTGCTTACTCACCTGGGGTGGCCGAGGAGTGTTCCGCTGGAA
This sequence comes from Oncorhynchus masou masou, assembly GCF_036934945.1. Taxonomy (NCBI): domain Eukaryota; kingdom Metazoa; phylum Chordata; class Actinopteri; order Salmoniformes; family Salmonidae; genus Oncorhynchus; species Oncorhynchus masou. Next base: position 61,489,613 of record NC_088243.1, on the reverse strand, counting down.
CCGGAGGACGACGTAGGTGGAGTAGGTGGTGTCGGCTGTGGGGGAGCTGGGGGAGACGTCGGTAGACCACTCCTCTCCCATCCCTCCATCCTCTCCATCATCAGGTCCATCGCTGTACCGATCCGATGGAGGACAGCTGTGTGGTGATGGACGCACTCTTCCATAGTGGGGAGAGGGGTGGTCGCTGCTCCTGCTGATTCCATAGGTGGTGCGGGCTTCTGTTACAATAAACTAGGAGTGGTGGGTGGAATCAGGCGCAGAGAGCAGGGTTCAGTCGTTGTCAATTTATTTCACAACAAAAACGGTCACGCCAACACACAGACGTGTACAAGTTCTCAGTCCAAACAACAGGACAAAATAGTCCAGAGAATAAAGACACAAACAAAATCAGAGTAACAAGAAACAAGCCCCCACAAATACCCAGCAGGCCTAGTGCCCTTAAATAGCCTACAAACAAACCCTAACACAAAACAGGTGTACCCAATTACCCAATAATCAAAACAAACAGAAAGGAATCGACGGCAGCTAATAGGCCGGCGACGACGACCGCCGAGCACCGCCCGAAGAGGAAGAGGCACCATCTTCGGCGAGGTTCGTGACAGTTTAAAAGGAAGGTCTGATAAAGCAGTAAGGCAACCACACATTCTGATCAACAAGACTTCTGGCTTCGGCCCCAACTCTATTCTCTCTCCCGGCCTCCTTCTCTCCCTCCTCTCCTGGCCTGCCTCCTTCCCTCCCTCCTCTCCTGGCCTGCCTCCCTCCCTCCTCTCCCGGCCTGCCTTCTCTAGGCTTCCTTTGTACAATGCCGTCACAGGCTTCTTGGGAGAGAGTGATGGGTTTCTGGAGGCAGATCAATAGCCCAAGGCCTCAGGCCCAGATTTGGTCTCTCCACTGGGAATTTAAGCCCCCTTCCACCCACCACCCACATCCAATACACACCAAACCTCTGCCTCACCCTGCATCCTGATCCTCCCACCCCTGCCCCCCCCAACCCCTGTCTGTCCCATTCATCAAAACTGCGCTCCACTCTGCCAGTATAATAGCGCCAATCACAGAGAGGCAGTCTGCATTCAGCCGCTCCACTCTCAAGCCTTTCCATCACAGGGCTCTTCGAGATAAGAGAGAAGAGCCGCTGCCTTTCTCTCTTTTGTTTCAGCCAGGAGTCACGTAGAGGCCACTGTCATTCGTTTCTCTCTCTCTGCAGTTCTGTGATTCAGTATCTTGAGCACTAATTGGCTTCATTTGAATGCTGCTAGATAGCTCCACCAATAGGATGCATGTTTGTTAGCAGTTATTTCTGCCCTGGTGATTTCTGATAATAGGGCTCATATGGTACAGGATATTTGGTATGGCTATCATGTCCAATTCTACTTTCCCAGTACTATATACTCACTCTCTCCCATTGTAAACGGTCATGGCCTGCTTTAGTAAGTAGTAAGTACTCTTTCGAACTCAACTCTTTCGATCCATTTCTCCTCAACCATACATTATTGAGAACCTTGATTGGAATCCATCATTTAGCTGTTTGTTTACATCATGTTTTCCCATAGTTACACAGGCACACACACACACAGGCACACACACACACACACACACACACACACACACACACACACACACACACACACACACACACACACACACACACACACACATGGGGGAATCAACTAGAATCACCATGGTACCTGGTTTACTCTTCCCTCACTCTACTGTGGTTTACAAAATGCTTTAAATACTGCACATGCAGGCGTAGATAACAGAGAGAGAGAAGAAACAGAGAGAAAGAGGAGAGGGAGAGTGGAGAGGGAGACACACACACAGAGAGAGAGAGAGACAGAGAGAGATAGAGAGAGACAGAGAGAGAGAGGGAGAGACAGAGAGAGAGAGTGGAGAATGAGAGAGAGACAGAGTGAGAGAGATTGTGTGTGAGAGAGAAAGAGAGAGAGCGAGAGAGAGACTGTACTCTTCACTTCTTCTCATCCCAAGTAAGAGAAAACACATTGATTTTGCATCTGCAGCACTGAGCATACATTTCCTTTATAAATGAATTCTGACCAGGGAATTCTCTCCACTGCATCAAAAGGATGAGAACCAGTGAGCATAGACCTAAAGTATTCAATCACACATGCCTCACAGAGACAAGCTGGGGATTAGACATACCAAGTATGAAGAGGGGCAGGTGGGACCGTCCAGCACAGCGTCAGCAGTATGAAGTGAACTACTTCAAAACATACAGAATTACAGAGTGATAACATTTTAAATCTGAAAAGTTCTGATAACCTCTTTCTTTACTCAATGAATTACAAAAGCGTTGGATTGATTTTCGCGAGAGGGCAGTTCATGGTGTCATGAAGGTTAACATTACTGGAGGAGAATGATGACCATGATGACCATGGTCATTACTGTAGTACCATGGTAATGACATACAATGTCAACATTGGTCTTTTTTTTTACCCCCTTTTTCGTGATATCCAATTGTTTTAGTAGCTACTATTTGGTCTCATCGCTACAACTCCCGTACGGGCTCGGGAGAGACGAAGGTTGAAAGTCATGCGTCCTCCGATACACAACCCAACCAAGCCGCACTGCTTCTTAACACAACGCGCATCCAACCCAGAAGCCAGCCGCACCAATGTGTCGGGGGAAACACCGTGCACCTGTCAACCTTGGTTTGTGAGGTGTGCCCGGCCCGCCACAGGAGTCGCTGGTGCGCGATGAGACAAGGATATCCCTACCGGCCAAACCCTCCCTAACCCGGACGACGCTAGGCCAGTTGTGAGTCACCCCACAGACCTCCCGGTCGCGACCGATTACGACAGAGCCTGGGCGCAAACCCAAAGTCTCTGGTGGCCCAGCTAGCGCTGCAGTACATCGCCCTTAACCACTGCGCCACCCAGGAGGCAAACATTGGTCATTTGACTGGAATACACTATAACTTACTTCATCCTCTTCATTCCTATGTGGAACATAAGGCTTCATTGAGAGAGGGCCACAGCTGCCAATCTTCAGCCTTTTTTGGATGGCTTTCCAAGACAGACCACAGTCCATAATCTCCTTTTCTAAGTTTCCTCGCCAGGTTTCCTTTGACTGAAATATAGCGAAACAAAAATTTACATATAACTCGTAGTTTCAATTCTGATGTTGTTTTGTTTGACGTGTGTTTTGATTTCTTAGAATTGTGGCATGCTTGTGGTTGGTTTAAACCCCCCAAAATAAGTTCAGACCCCTTCACTTTTCCACATTTTGTTATATTTCAGCCTTATTCAAAATTGTATTCAATTTTTTATCAATCTACACAGAATACCCCATAAACAGGTTAAAATCTGAGCTCTGGTTGAGCCACTCAAATCTGGGCTCTAGCTGGGCCACTCCTGCATTGTCTTAGCAGTATGCTCAGGGTCATTGCACTGTTGGAAGGTGAACCTTCGCCCCAGTTTGAGGTCCTGAGTGCTTTGAAGCAGGTTTTCATCAATGATCTCTCTGTACTTTGCTCCGTTCATCTTTCCCTCGACCCTGACTAATCTCCCAGTCCCTGCCGCTGAAAGACATCCCCACAGCATGATGATGACACCACCATGCTTCACCGTAGGGATGGTATTGGCCAGGTGATGAGCAGTACAAGGTGTCTTTCGGACGGGACACTTGGCATTCAGGCCAAAGAGTTCAATCTTGGTTTCATCAGACCAGAGAATCTTGTTTCTCATGGTCTGAGAGTCCTTTAGGTGCCTTTTGGAAAACTCCAAGAGGGCTGTCATGTGCCTTTTACTGAGGAGTGGCTTCCATCCGGCCACTCTAGCAAAAGCCCTGATTGGTGGAGTGCGGCAGAGATGGTTGTACTTCTGGAAGGTTCTCCCATCCCCACAGAGGAACTCTGGAGCTCTGTCAGAGTGACCATCGGGGTCTTGATCACCTCCACTCTGCCAGTATAATAGCGCCAATCACAGAGAGGCAGTCTGCATTCAGCCGCTCCACTCTCAAGCCTTTCCATCACAGGGCTCTTCGAGATAAGAGAGAAGAGCCGCTGCCTTTCTCTCTTTTGTTTCAGCCAGGAGTCACGTAGAGGCCACTGTCATTCGTTTCTCTCTCTCTGCAGTTCTGTGATTCAGTATCTTGAGCACTAATTGTCTTCATTTGAATGCTGCTAGATAGCTCCACCAATAGGATGCATGTTTGTTAGCAGTTATTTCTGCACTGGCCAGGTGATGGAGGCCACTGTTTTCTTGGGGACCTTCAATGCTGCAGAAATGTTTTGGTACCCTTCCCCAGATCTGTGCCTCAACACAATCCTCTATAGACGATTCCTTCGACCTCATGGCTTGTTTTTTTCTCTGACATGCACTGTCAACTGTTGGACCTTATATAGGCAAGTGTGTGCCTTTCCAAAACATGTGCAATCAATTGAATTTATCACGGGTGGACTCCAATCAAGTTGTAGAAATATCTCAATGGCGATCAATGGAAACAGGATGCACCTGAGTGCAATTTCGAGTCTCATAGCAAAGGGTCTGAATACTTATGTAAATAAGGTTTGTAATTGACATTTTTTTTATACAATTGCAACAAAAAAAATGAAAAA